>NW_026596134.1:2030912-2047537 GCF_907164565.1 Psammomys obesus | reverse complement strand
ACACACACACACACACACACACACACACACACACACACACACACACATCAGAGAGAATGGGGACATCCAAGGCTGGAACCCTGCACTTCCAGTGAAGGGAAACAGGTGCAGGGGTCCTGGAAGCCAGAGCAGCCCAGGGAGGAAGGTGTGGTCAGTGGGGACTAGTGCTGCCAGACAGCTGAGACAGGAGCAACTGGCACACACAGGTCACAGTGTCCTTCGCCAAGGTTGGGTGGTGTGACCTAAGAACCCTATTTGGACAAGGTTCAGGCACCAGCATGTAGAGGACTGGAGAAGTTTCTGAGGGGGTAGAGGAAGGGGCACAGCTGGATGACAAGGAGGGCAAAGGAAGGTGAAAATATCAGGCGTGGGCAGGTGTGTGAGTGTGCCCAAGAGCGTGGGCACACCAGCCTGCCCAGCCACGCCCTGGTGTGTGACCGCCGTGTGCACTGCAATGTCATGGGAGCTGCCCTCTGCTTTCTTCCCCTCTGAGAGAGCCCCTTCATGGCTGTCTCCAGGCAGCTTCAAAGGGCAGCCGTAAACTGCCATCGCTGGAGGCTGGTGTGGAAACCTCTCAGAATGATGCCTGAGAAGACTGGCAGGGGCAGTGGCTACCTGGAGAGGAGGGGCTCAGTAGGGGGCACAGGGACCTCCTCTTGTGAGGGCAGAATGTGGGCATGGATGCCAGGCAGGGCACAGGTGATGACACGTGAGTCTACTCTGATAGTTTATTTTAGTGTTCTATTAGCATGTATCGTACATAATAATCGGTGCATTGTGACCTTTCCATCCACATGCATACGTGTTTCACTCATCTTCACCCCATTACCCATCCTTGGCTCCCCAGTCATGCCCTTCCTCTTCCCACCTCATCCCCTTTTTGCTTCCTTCTTTGTCCCTTTTATTTTTACTTCCGTATGGCGTGTGTGTGTGTGTGTGTGTGTGTGTGTGTGTGTGCGCATTTTTGTGTATACATGCATTCGTATGTGTGTGTGTGTGTGTGCATTTTTGTGTATACATGCATTCGTATGTGTGTATGTGTGTGCGTGTGCGTGTGTGCATTCGTGCACATGGTTGCAGTGCACCTTTGTATACATGTGTTACGTGTGTACAGGTGCATATGTGTAGGGGTGTGTGTGTGTGTGTGTGTGCACGTGTGTGAGACCTGCTGAGTCCCCTCGGGTGGCTTACAGGACCGTGAGCCCCCTACCAGCGGCTGCGCTCCCTTTGAGAGCTAACTGCACATGAGCCCTCAGAAAAGGGTGGGCCCAGGAGCCACTCTCTCAGACGTGGCTGGGGCTGGAGGAGTCTGCTCCCTGACCACCTGGAGCTGCTCCCTGACCACCTGGAGCTGCTCCCTGACCGGAGCTCCAGCAAGGCCCATGGTGCCAGACATCGGGACTGGGGAATGGCCTGTGGCACCAAGACGGACAGATGGTGAGGGAAATTGCAGCCCTGTGGCCTGGCTGGGTTCTGCGTAGCCAGTCACTCCCCAGCTAAGGATGTGGGCAAGGTGACTGCCCTTATCTGAACGCCAGCTCGTCTTGGAGATCGTGAAGAAAATCTTCCAGGTGGCCGCATGGGCAGACCCAGGGTCCAAGAGTGGCCAGGAGCCTGAGGTGGTGTGGGGTTCTCCCACGGTCATCTCCTCCCTACCCAGGTCCTACCTTTCTGCCACATGGCTGAACCAAAACTTCCATCTTTAAGGATCCCTCCTCTGGCCTCTTCCTGAACAGAGGGAGCCCTCCGGCCTTCTCTCAGCCCATCCCACTGGTCATTCAAGGCTCAGTTTGTACTCAATGAAGACCAAAGACAGGATAAAATGGGTGGACTAGGGACTTGACTTACTAGAGGAGAATTGTCTGATGCATGTAGCAAAGGAGGGGCACGCCAAAGCTGTACAAAAGGCTGCTGTAACCCGGCCGGGAGGACCAACTCAGGACAGTTCTCCTGTGTGAACAGGCAGTTCACACACCAGCCAGTAAAGATATGCAGCTGTGCCAGGAGTCCATAAATGGGCAACCTCTTGTTTGGCCTGGCGGCCAGGCCAAAACAGAACAGTTTGGCCAGCCTGTGTCAGCCAGGTGGACTGTGGACAGGCCAATCGGGAAGTCTTGCAGTCATCAGGCAAGCTAAAGGGGAGGAGCCCCTGGAAGGCCCTGACCGTGCCCAGAAAGGCCTCCTTACTTCTTTGTAGTGCTGGGGATTGATCCCAGAGCCTCACATCCCACCACTCCTGGCCCCGTTAATGCTGGTTCTCTTGCCAAGCCATCTGTGTGAGGCTCTGTGGTGGCTCTTTAATGTTTTCTAAAATAATTGCATCCCAGAGGCAGAGAGATGGTCCATCAGTTAAGAGCACAGATGCTTGTGCTGAGAACCTATTTGGTTCCCAGCCCCCTAGCTGGGAACACTAGTTCCAGGGAGTCTGACGCCCTCTGCTGGGTTGTGCAGGCCCCTGCGCTCACCTGCACACACACTCACACATATAATTAAAAACAGTCTTCAGAAAACGGGTGAGAATTTCATGTCTCGCTTCTACATCACATTGTTAAACCGCATGCAGGTGGCAGCCAAATACCAAGGAGATGGATTTGTTTGCTGTTTGCCCTGCATTTCTGCCTCCGTGTAAGCCAGCCCCCATGGCTTCTCAGATCTGTGTCTTTGTAGGCCTCCTGGATCCAGCCATGCCTGATCACCCAGCCACTTCCATTCAACAACCCGGTCAATTATCTTTTTTTGCTTAGACGAGTTGGAGAAGCACCCTTCAGTCCTAAGTGGCTTGTTGTGACAGCCCTGCTTTCCTAGCATAGTGGTGAGCGTCCTGTGTCCACAACGATGACTGGTTACATGCTACAGCACAGCCACAGGCAAGAACAGGACCTGCACTGCATCTCCTCTGCCCAGTGGAGACATAGAATCCTGCCCTAGAGGGCGTTGTGAGGACACACGGGGTCCCCGTCAGCATGGCGCTGCTGGCCGCAGAGATTACCTCAGTTACTTGAGTTGCTATGACTTCTAAGATTTATTTCTATTTCATGTGTATGAGTACTTGCCTGCATGTCTGTACGTGCCTGCATGTATGTGTGTGCTACTGCCCATAGAGGCCAGAAGAGGGCGCCAAGACCCCCTGAAGCTGGAGCTGCAGATGTTTGTAGGTCACTATGTGGGTGCTGGGAAATGAGCCCGAATCCCCTGCAAGAGCAGCAAATGCTCTGCGCCATCGCTCCAGCCCCACACTCCTTTACATTCACACAGACACAAAGTGTTAAAGAAAAACAAGCCTGAGGAGTCGGGCTACATGACCGGGGCCACATGACTCGGAGGGAGAGAGCTTTAGTAGCACGCGTACGCCCCAGATTCTAGCCACAGGACCACCACCAACCAACGAAAAACCAAACAACAGCAACAAAGACCCACAGTCTACAGACTGGGAATATCTTTGGCAACTGTCTATCCAATCGTTCTAAGAGCAGATTAATTTCAAGAGTCTATAAAGACCTGTCAGAAAGGTGGCTTTCACGTCTGTGGATGACACCCCCGGAATAATAGTTTTGTTGCTTTTGCTATTTCTGGTTGAACCAATAAAGTCTGAACCTTAAAACAAACAAACAAAAAAACCTGTCAACATCTGAACATCTCACACCAAAAAGAAGTCCCCCAATCAATAGACTTAAACAATACCAAATTTCCCAAGATTAAATATATATCCATTCTGATAAACGTGAGAACTGAGTATCCAAGTCTCAAAAGAGGACGTGTAATCCCATTCCAATAAATACTTGAAATGTTCATCTTTACCCAGCAGGAAAATGCAAATTAAAACCGCTTTGCAAATCCACCTCACCCCCGCCAGAATGGCTGCCCTCGAGGAAACAAACAACAGTAGGCTTTAGCAAGGACTGGAGCAGGGGGCTCTCTTGATCCGCTGCCGATGGGAGTGTAAGCTGGTGTGGCTACTACAGAAGTTAGCACCAAGTCCCCAAGGGACTAAATACAGTACAGTATGGCCTGGCTATACATGAGCCACTTCCGGGTCTATACATGAAGGAACCTAGGCCCTCGAAAGCCACACCGTCAGCAGTTATTGGTGTGATTGATAGACAGGTCCTGCTGACAGAATGCTGTCACTGACACTCTCACTGATTACCTGTCAGTGACAGTCAGGCCACATAGACACTGAGGCTGGGAGGAAGGACGGGGCAACGCTGTTGGTCTGAAGTTTCGTGTGAGCCAAAACAGTCCATCCTGGAGCAGGCCCCTTAAGACTCAAGAAGCAGGCGGGGTAGTGGTGGTGCACCTTTATTCTCAGCACTTGGGAGGCAGAGGCAGGAGGATCTCTGAGTTTGAGGTCAGCCTGGTCTACAGGGTGAGTTCCAGGACAGCAGGGGATACACAGTGAAACTGTCTCAACAAAACTAAACTAAACTAAAAAAAGACTCAAGCAAATAACTCAGAAACCTTGGGAAGTCCCTGAAACACAGCAGATTCACAAGGCCTCCGTCTCCCCAAGGTTATCATATAAGCAGCAAGGATTGCTGAGGAGGAGAGACTCTCAGACCTGTGGAGCTGCCTGCAAGTTGTTCAGAGAGCTCCAGCTCTTGTGAATCATCAAGGGTGGGTCCTGGTCATGCAGCTGCTCTTGAGTCCCTTATGCCCTGTGACACCATAACCTCGTTGGACTGTGGGGGAATCATTACTTTGGTCTGTCATTGGTTCCCTTCCTGGAGTGAGTAGATGTTTGCTCACATCTGCCCAGAAAGTGTCACACAAGCAGCCTGTGTGCCATTTTCTCTCAGGAAGGGAATGCTTTAGCTGTGGAAGTTCTGAATAACCCCACTGGGGTCTAGACTTGTAGGAGCTGTGCTAAGTCCCCATCCTGAGACACAAGATAGGTGGAGAGACGGTGGTCTCGGCTCTTCCATCCCTGGCCAGGGGAGGTGGGTTGTTAGCCAAACTTCTGAGTAACATCATTGGTTTTCTCCCCAGTCAGGCCCTTGGATCTGCACTGAAGACTAGGTGTGTAACATGGGGACTGGAGAACAGATGAGGAGCCTCCAAGGAGGCTTCTCATAAAGCAATAAGGCCCTGACTGCTCCCTTCCAGGGGCAGCCCACAGCCTCCAGCAGCCTCAAGATGCTATGGGCTGCTCCTGATTGGCAACTTGACTGGCTTGTGAGATGCCCAGAACATTTGGAAGGCAAACGAGGGTGTGTCAGCGACAGCCTTCCCAGTGCCAACCGTCTGGTGGGTCAGCAACTGAACGTGCAGCACCGTCCAACAGGAGACCTCGGTGTGACAAGGATGGGAGATGGGTGTGGTGGTGTGGGTCTTAATCCCAGCGCTTTGCAGACAGAGCCAGGCTGTGTCAGGAGCCAGAGGCGTCCTGCTCTACATACTGAGTTCCAGGCCATTTAGGGCTACATAGAGAGACCCTGTCTTGAGGGTGAAGGAAAAGAAAAGGAAAAAAGAAAGGGAGAAAGCCAGCCGGCCCGTGCAAGCCCCTCACTCTGAGCCAGTGTCTCCAGTGCTGTTTCTCCAGCAAACTTGTTCGGTTGCTTTGCTGTTTGGGTTTTGAGAAGGTCTCACGCTGTAGCCCAGTCTCTCGAGTGCTGGGGTGACAGCCACAAACCACTACTCTCCTGGAGGCTCAGGGCCCATTCAATAGGGGACTCCCAGGGGATGTGCAGGCCGTTACCCCGGGCTGTGGCGATGCTTGGTGCCAGGCACCTGCTCCTTAGCCTGAGACTGTCTCTGGCTCTCCAGCATGCGGATGACAGTTCTCAGAGTACTCTGCCTTCACCCTGTCAATCTAGTGAATCGCTCTTATAATGTAAACTATATAACATAGTGATGTCATATACAATCATGCCATATAATAATATAGTCTATTAGATATAAATCGTGTTCTCTTGGTCCCGTTCGTGTGGAGGCCCCCTAATATACCTGTCACAACCAAAGTCAGATGTGACCCCCTTCTTCTCCACGCTGTCTCCACTCTTCAAACCAAAACCTCCACCCCACCTCCCTAGAACCTTAGCCCTTCCAGGTGCTCTTCCCTCTGCCTGGTGTTCTCTCCCCCGGAAGTGAGTGTGGCTTCACTTTTGGAGTGGCCTGGCCGGAGGAGGACACCTACCCCCACCGCACCGCACCCCACTCTGAAGCACCCTCGCCTAGGAGGTGGTGGTTCCTTTGGTCAGCCCAGAGGGTGGGGCCTGCCTGTCCTGCCAAGAGGGTAGAAATTGCCCCATAAATGAGGATGACTAAGTGGAGAAAGAGTTAATCATGGAGGGGTGGGGGCTGACCCTGAGGCGCGAGCACCAGGTGGGGAAGGAACAGCACGGGTGGGGAGTGTGAGAGCACGGCTGGGAGCAGGAAGTAGCGATTCCTCCCTCCTCGGCTGGGTCAGGAAGGCAGACAGAGGGCTTCTGGGAAGCCTGGCTTCTGGCAAGAGAAACAGCAGTGGCCCAGCCCGGATCCTGACCGGGACACAGACCTACCTACCCGGCTCTGGTTACCCCGGAGGCCAGGAACTTGGTAGGGTCAGGAAGGCTGGGAGGAGAAAGGCAGCTCACCCCCTCTTGACCTTCCCAGAACCTGGGCCTGGATTCCTGCAGGGGCCGTGTGACTTTGACAGCATTGCTGGCTTAAGAGCTGAGCTGCCTTAAGGAGTCTGGCAAACCTCTCTGGGACTGTGAACCTCAGGCGAGGGTCAGAGGCGGCTTCACAGCTGCCAGCTCTAGGAGTAGCGGGAGCGGGCAGTAAAGTAAGGCAGGGGCTAAACTGAGATCAGGGTTGGGGCAGGCCTAGTCAGGTCACACAATTCAGACAAGTCCTAAAGCTGCAGCGGCCCCAGGATGCCAGGTTGGCGTCGAGAGCAGCTCCGCTCTGCAGTCGCCCCAAACCCAAACGGCCCGCATCCTTCACTTTCTCCCGCGATGCAAGGACACACTCGGTCAGGGCCCAGGGCAGGGAGGGGCGTCCAGCCATTCCATCCGACGCGGGGCCACGGAGAGCTGGCGGCGGCGGGGGTGGGGGATGTGCTGCATTGTCCGGCAGCTCGGCCTGGGAGGAGGGGGCGAGGTGTGGCCTCGGTGTCCCTGTTTGCGCAGCGCAGCGGCAGCCAGCACTGCCCTCTAGCGGTGGAAGAAGGGTCCGCGCAGCTTCCAGGGCCCGGGCCTGGGAGGGTGCCAGGTCCCTGGCTCCTCTGGACTCCTATGGGTCGGCGAGTTCGGGACCCGCCGCTGGCATTGCTCCCCACTCCTCCAGCGGGCCCCTTCCTGCTCAAGTTTGTCTCCTGCGCTCGAATCAGCCCCGGTCCTGGCCACCCCACCCTGCGGCCACTCCGGGGGCGCTCTGCATCCTGCTCGGCGCTGGCCTTCCTGTCCCCCACGACCGTCTCCTCTCCGAGCGAGGCTGGCCCTCTCCTTGGAGTTCCCATAGGCTCCCGGGGTTTGGGTTAGGCGACACCCCAGTTTACAGTGCTTCAAGGTGCAGGCGAGGACTGCGTTGACAAGGCGGCACGCCATTTCCCTCTACCGACTGAGCCACACGCTGGCCTGTGTCTACACAGTGCCCTCTGCCGGCAGGCGAAGGTGGCCCAGGTCCAGCCTTCTGCGCAGTCCCACCTCTCGCTGTAGTCACCGAGCCAGCCACGCTCTCCACCCGGGAATGCTGTCCTCCCAGCCTAGCTTGCTCACCAAGCGTGAAAACTGTGCCTCCAGGGAGCCTCCTTGGTCCCCCGGGCCCTGGCCTGGCCTTCTCCAGGTGCTCGCTTATGAGGGAGGGCTGCCGGGCTGAGGGCTGAACACATGAAGACGCAGACGCTGAAGCCGGAAACGAGGCTTCCTAGCACACCCGCCTGGTGCTAACAGAAAAGGGTCGCTTGTGACCCTACTACCTGTCACTGCTTCAGGACAGGGCACTCCAATGACACACCAACACAGCAGGGAAGGTGTTCACCACTGTCTAGATAAGACTTCAGGGGTCTCGGGAAGCCCCCAGAGGGGCCAGACCCAGAAGAAACAGTCTGGGATCCCCAAATGGAAAGGGGTATTTGAGCGAACTGCCCATCTTTCAGGCCTTTAATCCCAGCACTGGGGGTGGGGAGTGGCAAAGGCAGGTCTGGTTAACACAGAGAATTCTAGACCAGCCAGAGAAAGGGACACCATGTCTCAAAACCAGGTTAATATAGATGATAGATGGATGGATGGATGGATAGATCAATCGATCGATCATGGATGGATGGATGGATAGATAGGAAGGTAGATAGATGATAGATGGATGGATAGATAGATGGATGGATGGATGATGGATGGATGGATAGGTAGGTAGATAGATGATGGATGGATAGATAGATAGGTAGATAGATCATGGATGGATGGATAGGTAGGTGGATGGATGGATGGATGGGTAGGTATATAGGTGATAGATGGGTGGATGGATAGATAGAGAGATAGATTAAAAGGGGCTGAACTATGCTAGGTCTGGTGGCTCACACCTGTAATCTCCACACTCAGGAAGCTGAAGCGGGACAACTGCCATGACTTCGAGGTCAGCCTGGGCTATACAGTGAAACCCTGTCTCAATAAACAAACAACAAAAACAGCCGAAGGACTGGGCTGGGCAGGGGGGAGGGAGGTGGATGGAGAAAGGTTTGCACGTTGATGAAGCCGTGACCCTGAGACGCAATGAACCCCCACGGGCACCATTGCTTACTGCGAGTGAGGACAGCGCTGTGGTAGCTAAGACAGCGGTGTGTCCCATCTCGCCGGGCTTCCTGCCCTCACACAGCTGCAGTCATCTGCTCAATAGGTGAAACGCCCCGGGAGGCCTCGCCTGCTCGGCTGATTCCAGGTAATGACTGGGACTCAGCTGGCTGCTCTGTATTCTGCCCGGGCCCTTGTCCTGGGCACAGCCTTTGGCTCCCCTCCCTGTGGCTCCTTCCCGTGGCTAACTTGGGCTTCCTTGCAGCCTGGCTGCCTGCTTTCTGTTGATCACATCTCTGGGTGATGCCTGAGGCACGGAGGAAGGCAGATGCGTTAGGTAAGGGCCTCTCAGACATGGACGTGGTAACATCCAGGCTGAGGTGGAGGAGACACATAAAGTGAATCTAAGGCCGAGGGAGCAGCTGCTGCAAACAGTTTGAGACTTGACAGAAAAGCCAAGTGAGTGGAGGGGAGTAGGCAGGTGGGTTTGGTACATGGGCCTTTCGGCCAAGATGGGAAAGCTGAACTCTTGCCGGGAGGCTGCTGTGTTGGGTGTGCCAGCTAGGTGCCAAGACGCTGTGTCCTTCGGCTGTGCGCCAAAGACGAGCTTCCTGCTCTCCTGGACTGTCATGCGACGTGGGAATTGAAGAAAAACATCACTATGCTCCGCTGGGTGCGGTGCCTCAGACCTCTCATTCTAGCACACGTGGGAGACAGAAACAAATGCATCTCATGAGTTCAAGGGCAGCCTGGTCTATAGAGAGAGTTCCAGGCCTGCCAGGGCGACACAGCAAGACCCTGTCTCAAAAAAGAAAAAATGGGGGTGGGGAGGACTGGAGAGATAGATCAGTGGTTAAGAGCACTCTTGTTCTTGCGGAGGATCCCAGTTCAATTCCTAGTATGTACGTGGTGGCTTTAGACTATCTGAAACTGCTCTGGCCTCTGTGGCCACCAGGCTTGCACAATACATACACAAAGGCAGAAGACTCACACATATAAAATAAAAGAAATATTAAAAAAAAAATTTAAAGAAGGAAAAAAGCCCGGCATGGTGGCACATGCCTGTGATCCCAGCATTTGGGGAGGCAGAGGCAGGTGGATCTCTGTGAGGTTGAGGCCAGCCTTGTCTACAAAGTGAGCCCAGGACAGCCACGGCTCCACAGAGAAACCCTGTCCCAAGAAAAGCAAACAAACAAAAAGATTTTTTTTTAAAGGAAAAGAAATAACTGAAAATAAATCTTTCAAAAAAAAAATTCCATCACTAAGATCAAGGTCGGTAGCACACCCCTGTAATCCCAGCACTTGTGAGTAGAAACAGGAGGATCAGGCGTTCAAGGTCATTTTCAACTGCATGATAAATCTGAGGTCAGCAGAGCTACAAGAGACCCTGTCCCCTCCCATCCACTCACCCACAAAAAAGCTATAAAAGTGAGATGGGGCTGGAAGGTGACGCAGCGGTCAGGAACACATTCTGTAACTACAGGCTCTGAGTGCCAAGCCCACAGCAAGTGGCTTTACCGGCTTAACTCCAGCCTCAGGGATTCCTAGGCCTCTGGCTGCAGATGCACCTGCTCTCTGGGGCACAGACACACGCATACATATACTTTACAATAAAGTCTTAAAACGGACACAAAGGGAGATAAAGACTGAGTATGAGGAAGGAAAACACTGGTTTGGAGGCCAGCCGGGACCCCTAAGGGAGACTCTGTCACAAAAACAAATTAATTTTTTTTAAAAAAATAAAAGAAACACAGGGCTGGAGAGATGGCTCAGAGATAAAGAGCACTGGCTGTTCTTCCAGAGGTCCTGAGTTCAATTCCCAGCACCCACATGGTGACCACAACCATCTATAATGAGATCTGGTGCCCTCTTATGGCACGCAGGTGTACATGCAGGCAGAACACTGCATACATAATAAATAAATACATATTTTTTAAAAAGAACATGCTCTTCCTGAGCCCTGGCTTTAATTCCCTGTACCCACACGGCAGCTCACACCTGTGTGTAATTCCAGCTCCAGAGCTCCTGGCACGCTCACCCATGCAAACATGCAGGCAAAACACCAGTGAACAGGAGGACCCTCAGCTGGGGGGCAGCCTGAGGAGCCACACAGGAGACGAGGAAGGAAGTGATGGAATTAGAGTGCTCTCTTGTTTTATCTCCATCAACTACTCAGGAAAGGCCATCTTCAGACAGAGAACGCAGAGCCGTGCAGCGGTGGCGTGCAGGAACTGGCCAAAGCAGGCTAAAGGGACTTCGGTGAAGTGACAGAGATGGTGTAAAAACGAACACGGACATAGACTAAAAAAATAATTATACAAACTGGGCGCGGTGGCAAACGCCTTCACTCCCAGCACTTGAAAAGAAGAGGCAGGCAGATCTCTGTGAGTTCGAGGCCAGCCTGCTCTACAAATCCCAAGTCCAGGACAGCCAGGGCACAGAGAAACCCTGTCTCAAAAAACCAAAACTAACTAAATAAAAATAAATTATATATTTAACAAAATAAAAGAAGCAACTTGGCAGTGGTGGCACACTGAGCCATCACTCCAGCCCTGTGTTTCTTTTATTTAAAAAAGTAATAATTTATTTTTGTGACAACTGATTTAAATATATTAAAAATGTAAAATGTGCATTTTACGGTATCTAACTATACATTGATAAAATTCTTAAAAGGAAAAAGCCAGGGCTTGGACAGCCCTGAGCCTTCCTAGTGCCAGAGTATGCGTGTCAGCCATTTCTGGTAGATCAGGACCCCTGGCCAGGCAGAGAAAAGCCTGGTGAGTTTCTGAGGAACTGAGACCCAAGCTGAAATCTTCCAAGCTGGGGGAATTCAGTGAGCTTACAACAACAAGGAGCCCTCCTCTCCCTCCCTCAGCTTGGCCCAGCTGCACAGGTGAGGTAGGCAATTAGCACAGGGCAATTAGGGGCACTCCTCATTTGGTGAGACTCCTGCGGGGCAGATCTGGTGGGAAGAGCAGGAGGGACTACCCACAAGTACTGAGAGCACAGTCCTCTCCCTTCCCCCAGCAACCAAAGATGAGGGTGGGGAATGAAGAGGGCTAAGGGCACCTGGGACTCAAGGCAAGGCTAGGGATCCGATGGGAGTGATAAGAAGGAATGGTGAGGGCCCCCTAATACTTAGGGGTGCAGAGCAGTATGGTGGAGATCCCCCCACCCAACCGAGGGCCAAGCCCCAGGTGCGGCATTAGGTGCTGGGGTTCCCATCCTTGGTTTCCCTCAAGCATGTGGTTCAGGGGCCACCTTCAGTCCCCCTTCAGGCTACCTGGGGCCCATCAAAGCTGGACCAGTCATGGAGAGTAGGCCATCCATAGACTGAGCACAACCTTTTGAGGGTGGCCTGGTGCTAGCATAGCCAATGAGCTGCCTCCCTGGATCTTGCTGGGTGACGGATCCTGAGGGGCCTGGCCCCTTGAAGATCTTGGTCTGGGTTAGATGCGTGGAGAGGCAGAGACTGAAGCCAGGGCTGCCGCTGGTGCCTGATGACTTTAACCTCGCCGCCACCAGCGTTGAATGTGTGTTTAAGCCATCTGTCTCACTTTAGACACACCCTACCCATTCAAGCTTCCCTATATGTTGAGCTGAATTCAGCCCCATCTAAACTCGGCACATCCATTCGTGAGTACGTGTTCACAATGGCCAGACGGTGGAGGCCGCCCACTCATCCACGGAAGAACACTTGGAGAAACAGAATGCTGTTCAGACTCAAAAGGGAAGGCAGCTCCAGCAAATGCTTCAACAGGGATGAACTTTGAGGACAAGCAGGGTGAGATCAGCTGGTCACAGCAGGCCATGGTGGAACACAGGTGTTCTCCCAGCTCTTGAAAGGTGGAATCAAGGTGGACCCTGAGGAATCAAGACTTCAGGGAGGGCTGGGCTATGCTGCACACCTTTAATCCCAGCACTTGGGACACAGAGGTAGCCTTGTCTACAGAGTGAGTTTTAAGCCAGCCAGGGCTTCATTCTCTTTCTCTCAGATTGCTTGGGATTCTGAGTCTGCTTCCTGGGAGAAACTGGGATCCAGAGGGATGCAGGCCCCAGGTTCTCTCTCTCTCTCTCTCTCTCTCTCTCTCTCACACACACACACACACACGCCTGTCTGATGTTTTGCCCCATCAAGCTCATAGTCCCTAAGATTGAGGAACTGCACATGTCATACAAAAGCAGTGTCATACAAAGGCAAGGACCTGGGCAAAGGATGACCCTGCCTTTCCTTGAACTCTCACACCCCGGGTGTCAGCTACTGTGGCATGTAACGCGGGGCTGCAAGGCCTCAGCCACCCTTGGGTGAACCAGGGTAGCACACAGCTGTAGAGCGGAGAGGCCGGCCCCCTGCTCTGCTTCTGGCTAGACGTGCCGATTGCCGAGGTGCCCTCCCCAGCAGGGGGCCGTGAAGAGGGACCTAGCTCCTACATTCAGCTACCTCAAGATAGCTCAGTGGGAGCATGAAGGACCACAGGGCCAACAGCCAACTGTGTCACTCACCCAAGCCTGGGTGTGACACGTTTCCACACCCACTCTAGAGGGAGAAGTTGAGGCTCAGCCCTTGAGCAGACGGAACATGAGACCCCTGTCTTCAGTTCCCTTTGCCAGTCCCTCCAAAAAGTGTGAACACCTTATTATGACACAGGGGTGTGAAGGGGAATACACTGAGGGTATAACATTGACTTCTTCCCCCCAAATTCTTCATGTTTCTTCTGACTTTATACAAAATCAAACTGT
Organism: Psammomys obesus; assembly: GCF_907164565.1. Taxonomy (NCBI): domain Eukaryota; kingdom Metazoa; phylum Chordata; class Mammalia; order Rodentia; family Muridae; genus Psammomys; species Psammomys obesus. Next base: position 2,034,092 of record NW_026596134.1, on the reverse strand, counting down.
TCTGGTAGCTTACATTCTGAGCTGGGAAGCAAGAGGAAGTGGGCATTGATGGAGGCAGGAGGCTCTCTGGGAGCTCAGGGACGCCACATTGGGCTACTGTGTCCCAGGCCATGCTGAGGTGGTTAAAGGTAGCTCAGAGATGTGGTGGGAGAGGAATTTGACAGGGAGAAAAAAAGCTTCCCAAGGTGCCGGAAGCTGGCTAGACCCTCAGACCTGCAGGTAATTAAACATGGTGCTGCTTTGTTTTCTTTTCTTTTCTTTTCTTTTTGGTTTTTCAAGACAGGGTTTCTCTGTGTAGCTGTGGCTGCCCTGACTCACTTTGTAGACCAGGCTGGGCTCACAGAGATCTGCCTGCCTCTGCCTCCCTGAGTTCTGGATCACAGTTGTGTATCACTGTGCCCGGCTGGTGCTGCTTCCTAACCTGCTCACCTCACTGAGGCAATCCACCATATCTGTAAAGCACACAGGCTTTAAAAACCTACATTCGGAACAACAGTGTGCCTATTCCGACTTATAAGATAGGCTCACTTTTCTGGAGCTCCTGGGCCCTCTGGGCCATCCCACCGACCCCAGTTAACAATTCTTAAGCCAGTGTGGTGGCACATGCCTTTAATCCAAGCACTCAGGAAGGCAGAGGCAGGCAGAGGCTGGCAGACCTCTGTAAGGACAGCCTGGTCTACAAAGCAAATCCAAGACAGCTAGGGAACTGGGGCTACACAGACAAACCCTGTCTCAAAAAAAAAAAAAAAAAAAAAAAAGGAATTCTTGATTGAGCTTGGCATGAAGGCTCACACCTTTACTCCCAGAACTCAAAAATCGCAGACGCAGGTAGAACTCTTGAGTTCAAGGTCAGCCTGGTGCACATAGAAAATTCCAAAGCAGCCAGGGCTACCTAGTAAGGAGGAGAACACTTTTGTTTAATTTTCCGTGGATGAGGATTTGACCTGCATGTATGTATGTGCACCACATGGGTGCCTGGTGGCAGAGGAGGTCAGAAGAGGAGTTAGATGCCCAGAAACCAGAATTAGGGGTGGCTGTGAGCCACCGTTTGAATGCTGGGATCTGAAGTTGTGTCCTGTGCTAGAGCAGCCAATGTTCTTAGCCGCTGAGCCATCCCTCCAGCCCCAGCAGTTTCTGATGAGGGCTGCATCCAGTCTTCCTGGGACCTCTGCTCAGCTACTGCTTGAGAGCCACAGGCTTTGTTCTCCACCTGCAGACACCTGTTAAACAATGGCATGAGCCCTTCCCACAACCCAGTTGCCAAAGGGCCTGTGATCCTAGTCCTGGTGGAGCCAGGAGGATGGTCATCCTTAGCTACACAGGGAGCGGAGACACTTCCCAAAACAGTAACAGTCACCCAAGGTGACGTCTTGCAGTGATGTTTGGGGTAATTCAACCTGCAGATGGCTGTGGGCTTGGGTATAATGAGGCCATTGTGAAGAGGGAGTGGGAAATGGCTGAATGTAGGTTGCGGCCTTTTGTGTCTCCAAGTTCTGTGTAGACAGAAGTGGCAATGTGTGCCCCCTCCCGCCCCCCTGCCATGCGGTCAGAGTCACAAAGGTCCCACGGCTCTGGCATGTGGGACAGGCGGTCCCTTCACTTCATAAGTTGCCAGAAACATGTATGTTTAAAAAAGGGAGGTGAGCCCTTCACTTGCTCCTTTCCAAGTGAGGCTTTTTCTTTTCTTTTCTTTTCTTTTGCTCTGAGACAAAGCTTCGCTGTGTGTCCCAGGCGGGCTTCAAACACAGTGCCCTCTGAGGGCCGGGATTGCAAGCCACCATGGCTCTAAGTGACCTTTTGTTTTGCTGTTGCTGTTTTGAGACAGGGTCCACTATAGGTCAAGCGAGCCATCAACTCACTAAGCAGCCAAGGATGCCCTTGAAATCTTCATGGTCCTGCTTTCACGTCTCAAGTGCTGAGTTGTGTGTACGGTTGTGGATCAGTACACTAAACTTAATTGACATCTGACATACACTGTTTCACAGTTCAGGCGGGTCAGGAACCCAGAAGTGACTCAGCCCATTCAGCTCAGGGCCCAGTGGGGACAAGGCCTCTGCTGGTAGCTTCAGGCTCTGGCCACATGAGGACCTCCTCCAGGGACGTTCAGTGCTGCGGTCTGATACCCTCTAACCTCCTACCCAAGAGGTTGAAGCAAGCTCCCAAAACAGAAGTCCCGTTCAGCCCACTGGTAGAGTGACCCCACCCTCCACCCTCTTCTATTTAGTCAACCCTTCCCAGAACCCAGGAGTCCATTTGAGGAGACAGGACCCTCACCAGACCCCAGTGCTTCCCACTACACCCCAGTGGCCGTCCTGGTTGGGCACGGGTGTATTGCTTAGGATTCTGTACCTGGCGGGCCACTCCAGGAACTTGGCGTCTAGAGGGCGGCTGTCCTAGGAACAGAGAAGGGCGGTATTCTATTCCCACAGGCCACAGCACTAGAAACTGGAGCCAGCCAGGTTCCAAGGTCATGTGTCAGATGCTGAGGAGAAAGCTGAGTGAATGGGCTGTGGCTGAGGGGCCTGCAGGACAAACGTGGGCGGTGTGTGACATGGCCGTCTGTGGTTATGACCCTGGGAAGACTTTGGGTGCCTTAAGTTGGAGTTAGGGGAGGAAGGGGAGGAAGGGGAAGGCGGAACTCATGGAGGGTTACCCGGCCTTGCAGACTTCAGCAGGCAGCTGAGGCCAGGGCCCTGGAGCTCTGCAAGGAAGTGCAGCAGAAGGAGCAGGGCAGGGAGAGGTGAAGAAAGCCCTGCACAGATGCGGACACCCTGGGGGCCAGCACAGGTGAGGTTCTGTTGAGGCAGAACCGGGCAAGGGCTGAAGCAGGTAAAGGATTCTGTTTGGGGTGGCTAGGTGAGAGCTAGGCGCCCTGGTCCTGGCTCAGAGGGTCAGTGGCGTCCCGGGTTCTACCCAGGCTCCCCCATCCTCCAGACCCAGATGTTCCATCCCATTTGGAGGCAAGGCAAGCGTCCCACCCAGGGTGGCACGCCTGCCCTAGCAGGTTCAACCTGTTTGCCCTATGCCCCACCCGGTACAGTGCCACTGCAATCAGGCCCTGCTGCCTGGGAGATGCTCATTTCCTCCGCCAGGGAGTCCACAGGCCTCTGGTCTCTTCCCAGCCCTCTTGAGAGTGTGTGTGTGTGTGTGTGTGTGTGTGTGTGTGTGTGTGTGTGTGTG
>NW_026596134.1:2013563-2030902 GCF_907164565.1 Psammomys obesus | reverse complement strand
GTGTGTGTGTGTGTGTGTGTGTGTGTGTGTGTGTGTGTGTGTGTGTGAAGTTGGAGAGGGATGTAAGAAGCCAGCTGCTCTCTGAGGGTAGGCATTTGGTTTCTCTGCAGGATGAACTTCCAGCACTCACATGGTATGACAGGTCTGGAAAGTCCTGTCCTTTTCATGCTGCTCTGGCACACCCCGCCTCTGCTCCAGAGCATCTCTAGTAGCTGGGCTGGGGCTGGGCTGGGCTGGGGCTGGGCTGGGCATGGGCTGGGGCTGGGGCTGGGGCTGGGCTGAGGATGAGGCTGGGCTGGGCATGGGTGGTAGAACCATTGGTGAGAACATACAAGTCCATTGTTCAATCCCCAGCAACACAACCAAATAGGAGATTCTCTCCATGGAGCACAGGACACCTCCTCCTTGTTCCCTTGATTGACCATGAGCAGAGCTGCCCAGAGGCCACTGAAGCTGTCAGTGACTGGGTAGATCCTGTACTCTAAACCCTAACCACGGGCCTTGGCCCATGCTGGCCTTTCTCTCCGGCTGGACATCCAGACCTGTCTACCTGCTGTTGGCCAGCGTGTTCCCTTACCTCATCTGCTTTCCTCTTCGTCCTTCAGATGACCCTCAAGTCATCAAGACCTCCCTGGCCTTCAAGTCCTCTCAAGCTCAGAATCTGCCTGCTGAGCTTGAGAAAGTGAACTGTCCGGCCTCAGTTCCTTGACTGTTGATGGGTGGCGAAAGGAACCCCCTCCTCCACAGAGGCATTGCGGGTCGGGGGAGGCTGACACAGAGAAGTGCTCCCAGCCTCCAGGCCCCACAGTCGCCTGGCGCTGGCACTGTGGGGGGGGGGATAGTACTCTCCATCGTGGCACGCCAGCTGTCTGAATGCACCTGAACGCACAAGAGGGCACACAGAGCCCTGTGTGGGGTGGGAAAAGTCCTGCTCTGTCCTGGGGTGAAGGCCCTTGCTCCCAGGCAGGCAGGCAGACTTTGCCAAGGGTTGCTGCTGTCCACTGCTAAGGCTGGCTGGCAGAAGCACCCAGAAAAGAGAGGAGGACTGCAGCCTGGATTACAGTCCTCAGGGCCCTGGATGACCAAGGTCAGGCTCGGGATTCCTGAGAGTCGAATCTAAACCCAGCCAGCCAGTCTGCATGAGGTGCCACCCTGTGAGGGCTCCAAACTCCTCAGTGGGTCGCCAAGGTCACCTCCCAGGCCCCTTGGGCCCGGGTTTGGACATCCAGGCTGGGGCTCCAGTGTCGGCGGGAGCCCTGAACACACAGTCTTCCCGGGGCTCTGCTTGCCGCCGCCCCCCCTCCCCGACTGTTTGGTGATGCAGCTCAAGATTAGTGAGGACTTTGAACCCCATCACAGCCCTGGTGTGGAAGGTAAATCTGGAGGCTTCTCAAGCTCCAGCCTCTCCCCTGCAGCCAGGCCCCTCCCTAACCCGCTATACTGTGGCCTCCTGAGGAGGGGCCTGATAGCCCATTTTACAAGTGGCTTGTAAGGTGGGACAATGTGTTAGCCAAGGACCTAACTTCCGGTGTTCGTTCCTGTGTAAGCCTCCTGCACGCAAACCTGCCCCCTCACCCAGAAACCCCACCTCCGTTTAGTGACTCACTGCAAGTCTAGATGAGGCACACACACACACACACACACACACACACACACACACACACACACGGCTGCTCCACTTCCCCAACACTGCCTAAGTCAGACCTCCTCTGTGGGACAGAGACAAGACACATGAATAACCTTCTATTTCCCCACCGCTGTCTTGAGGGGCCTGAGCCCTCCCTGAAGCTAGCTCTCCTAAGGCCTGAGGTCTGTTCCCACTCTTCTAAGGGACCTCAAGGGTCCCTCGCTCATGTCCACTGTTCACGTCTTCCCTGAAAGACATCTTGGTTTTCCAGGAACATCACTGTTCTTCCTGCAGGTGGCAAACCGCAGCCCCTCATGTTTCCCACTAAGGGGCCCAGTAATCAGCAAAACCTCATTAGGGTTTAGCCAGTCTCTACAGGCAGCAAGTGCTGACTCAACCCCACCGAGGCCCCTCAGTCAGGCAGCTCCTCCAAGGGGGGCACCAAGATTCAGCCAGGGTAAGGCTGGGGCAGCCTGGCCTTGGCCCTTCAGTCTTAGGCTCCAGCTTGTTTAGCAGCCCCTGGACTTGGCTTATTTCCCGTATCTAAGCTGAGCAGCACAGCCAGCCCCAAGGTCCCTGTTTTCTGTGTCTATTCTTAACAGGTGTCATCTGCAATAGCCTTTGGCGTGTCTCCGGTGACACAGACACAGCCCCCTTGGTGTGCTCTATCGGCAGGTGTGGGGTTGGAGTAGGGAAGGCTACTGCCTGGGACCACACCCACCAATTACAGGAGTGATCTGTGTCACGGAACCAGAATGATGAGGGTGGGGCAGAGAGCGGCAGGCAGGAAGTCCAGAGATTCTGTAGGGCAAATTGATCCAATCTGTCCGTGAAGGGGTGGGAGTTGAGGAAAGAGAGAACTGGGATGCTTTCTTAGTGTGTGCAGCAGTGTGGAGACAAGAAGGGAGGTGGGCTCCAGGCCCTGGTGTGCAGAAGTTTGTAGACTCGGTTAGATGCTTGGCCAGCCAAGAAAAAGGGCCAGTTCTGCCTGCACCAGGGAGGGAAGTTCCCAGGACGGTGCCTGAGGCAGAATGAGTGGAGTCAGGAGGGAGAGATGCCAAGAGGCAGGGCAACGGGAGGGGTGCAGAGAGGGGCTGGCACAGGCAGGAAAGGCATGATCCCCGACACGACCTGCCTGTCTGCCAGGCTGTGAGGTACCACAGGAAGAGGCCTGCTCATGGAGCTCAGAGGTTAAGGTATGCATACGTGTGAACTGGCTCCTGAGCAGGGGTGCCAAAGGAAAAATCCACATCAAAACTAAGACCTAAGCAAACCAACAAACACCCTAAGACCTATCTGTCTGGGTAGGGGAGAAGTTCGGTTAAATGTGGAGAATAAACCTTGTTCAAATCTCTTGTCTCCCCTCGAAGCTCACTGAAAACAACAACGACAACAAAGGCTAAAGGAATAAACAAATGAGGAGATGAGTCTGATGTGGGAGTCACTGTAGGAACAGAAGAAGATGGGACGCAACAGGAAAGCAGCAGCTACCGTCTCCCCGGGGCCTAGCAGACCACACAAGGTGGGTGCTGGGAGCTGGCGAGGCAGGAGTGGGAATGTGAGAGCCTGCTGACAGAAGGCGGTAGGCTGCTAGGCCCCAGGGCAGACATCGCCAAGGTGCCCTGTGACTCCTGACTTCTGGTGTCTGTAGCTTGGGCTGTTTCTCCCGGAGGCCAGACAGAGCCTGGATGTCACTTCTAAGCAATAGAACATGGCCCTGGTGACAGCAGCTCTCTGGTGGCTTTGCTACATCATGCCTGGGCTGCCAAAGCAGGGGAGAAAGCCGGCTTCTGAGCTGGACCTCTGAAGAAGCAAGCATGCTGAGGAGCCCATGGCCAGGCGCCTCTGGCCAGCAAGAGCCAGCGCTGTGCGCTGCAAGGACACCAGACCTGCTGACAGTCCAGCATTCAGAAGGCTGAGGCAGGAGGATTGCTATAATCTGGGTTACATGAAGAGTTACAAGGACAGTCATTGTTAAATAAAAAGACCCCATCTCAGAGAAATGACAGCAGCTGTAGAAATGGCTCGGTTGCTACAATTCCTGCAGTGCAAATGAGGACCTGAATGTGGTCTCCAGCACCCATGGAAAACGTTGTGGCTGTTTGGGATCCATGGCACACGCCTTGAATCCCAGCACTCAGGAGGCAGAAGCAGGAAGATCCCTGTGAGTTCAACCAGCCTGGGCTTCAAAGCAAGTTCCAGGCCAACCAAAGCCACATAGTAACATAGTGACATAGTAAGATCTTATCTAAAAAAAATTATATAGATACATGGATGGATGGATGGATGGATGGATGGATGGATGGATGGATAGATGGATATATGTACACACACACATACACACACATAAACATGTATATGTGCTTGGTTTTGGGTTTGGGTTTTTGAGACAGGGTTTCTCTGTGTACCTTGCCTCTCCTGGACTTGATCTGTAGACAAGGCTGGCCTCGACCTCACAGAGCTCCACCTGCCTCTGCCTCTGCCTCTGTGTTGGGATTAAAGGCTGCACCGCCACACCCAGCTTGGATGCCGCCATTCCAGGGCAGAGACGGGAAAGTTTCTGGGGTCTGTTGCTCAGCCTAGCTTAATGAAGGAGGCCCAAGGTCCCAGCAAGAGATTTTTTTCCCTCAAAAAGCAAGGTGGATGGTTTCAAGGATACCCACAGGTAAACTCTGAACTCTGTGTGCATGCACACACACACATGCGCTCTGCACACATGTTCACCTGCACGCCTGTGGACACACATTTGCACCTACAAACAAAGCACGTACAGCTGGATACATAAACACACATAAAGTGACTGTGCGCAAAGCCTGGCGTGGTGGCTCATAGCACCAGGGAAGCCATCCTCAGCGTTGAGGATAGCCTGGGATACATAGTGAGTTCCTGGCCAGCCTAGCGTATAGAATGAAAGCCCAACCACAGAAAAACTACAATAAACAAAGAAATGAAATCTAAATGAGGAGTAAAGGACAAGGAGACAGAACAGAGGAAAAGAGAGAACAGTAAGTGTAACGAGGGATGGGCCAGGAGTCTCAGTCGGGGTGAGTGAAGGAGCAGGGAACAGGGGCTCACTATGCCCTGCACAAGTCTCAAAAAGTGCTAAACCAAGGCACAGCTTTGAGCTCTTGGGAGCACCAGAGATATGGTGAAGTCCCCAAACACCTTTACAGAGGTCCTATCCTCGGGCTGGAGAGATGGCTCAGAGGTCAAGAGCAGTCAGTGCTCTTAACTGCTTGACTAGAGGTCCTGAGTTCAATTCCCAGCAACCATCAACCATCTATAATGAGATCTGGTGCCCTCTTCTGGTGTCCAGGTGTACATGCAGGCAGAACATTATATACATGAGAAAGCTTGAAAGAAAGAAGGCAAGAAAGTCAAGAAAGGCCCTAGCCTCAATGGCAGCAAAGGGACATTTCAGAAGGAAGAACATGTTGCCTTCTTTCCCTTGGCCTTCCCTGTTGCTGCCGAGTTGATATGTCCCATTGCTGCTGCTGCTGTGTCCTTTCCTGATAGAACCAGTGTTTCCAAGCTTTCAGCCCAGAATAGGGGCCAGCAGCCCCCCAAGACCTTTCCAGACCCCTGGCACCCCTGGGACTACTGAGGCACCTCGTCTCGAAAGTGATTGTTGCCCTGCGGCGGGAGACAGCTATCCTGGGGGGGGGGAGTATGTGTGCATGCCGGCGCCTTGGGGTCCAGAAGAGGCTGTTGGATCCTCCTAAAAGTTTGAGACGCCCAACATGGGTACTGGGAGCAGATGAGGACTGAAAACACTGCTAAGCTCTGAGGCATTTCTCCAGCGCCCCCCCCCTTTTTTCCAAGAAGCTAATGGTAGAGAGGCTCTGTGGTTAGGAACACTGGCTGCTTTTCCAGAGGACCAGGGTTTAATTCCTAGCACCCACATGGTGGTTCACAACTCCAGTTCCAGGAACTCGGATATATCTTCTGAGCATCACGTCACAGTACCAGGCATAGAGGAGCATCCAGGCAGGCAAAGCATTCATACACACAACACAACATTTAAAAGTCTTTAAAATTAAAGTAAGTACTTAAAATGAACAAACTGTATATGTATGCACCTACTGTATGCACAAGCTACACAGACAGACAGACAGACAGCCCATGTGGGATCTCTGTGTGGCTGAGGAGCAAGGCACAAAGCCTGGGTTTGTGTTGGGGGGCAGTGTTTTTCCTTCTAGGCCATTCTGTGCATGTCATGTGTATGTTCCAGAATTATACACACATATGTATAATTTTTTTAAAGTCAGGGTCTTTCTATTACGAATGTCCCAGAACTCACTTTGTAGACCAGGCTGACCTTGAGCTGGCAGAGATTTGCCTGCCTCTGCCTCCCAAGTGCTTGAACTAAAAGTGTGTCATGACACCTGGCTGAAATTATTCAAAATGAGATTTATAGCATCGTTTTAAAAAATAAAAAATAAGTTATAAATTGGCACCCCTACACCTGTGGCATCTACAAACATAAGTACAAACAAATCTCTAAAAGAAACAAAAATGTAAAAAGTAATCTTTATAGAAAGAGACTATGCCAAAAAGAAAATATCAGCATAGCATATTGTTCAGTAACAAACAGGTTTACGTAGTCCTGGTGGCTGTGAGTGTCAGCTCACCTGAAAATCATTAGATACTGAGAACAAACGGCAGCGTGGAGCTTGTGTATCTAAGTATGCAGGAAGAGACTTGAGCAAGCGAAGCTCATCTTCTCCAAGATTCCTAACCTGCATTTGAGAAGCAGCCCAGAGCCTGGAATCTCTGGGGAACGAGACAAGGGCTGGGTGGGGGTGGGGACATCGCTTTTCATTCTAGACCTATTTGCCTTTTAAGATTCTGTGCGTGTCACATGTGTGTTCTGGAAACTGTGGCATTGCTTGGATAAAAATACACATTGATGGATACAGGAAGAGCTAGGAGGAGGGGGACATCCCTGAGGAGTGAGCAGTGAAGATAGATCCCCAAGGATCCTGGCCGAACCAATCACATCTTCCCCGGAGGGGGAGGGGCTTCTGTTCCCCAAAGCGATCTAGGGAGAAGCAGATGCCCCAGGGAAGATAGAATGGCTGCTGGCAGGAGTGGGAAGCCGCATTTCTACCTGGAAAACACACACAGTTGCTTGGGTGTGAGCAACCTGAGGCTCAGAGCCCCTGGGGAAGTTGGGTTGGGATCCTCCCTCGGAGTTCTGGAGGAAACCACAGGCCCCCGGCTAGGCGCCTCCACCCTGGGGAGATCAGCACAGACACTTCCCAGGGAGAGTCTGAAAGCCCTGACCGGGTTTGGATTGGTTTGTTTTGCCTGATGGAAGAAAAGAGCTAATTCACACCAGTTAGTTGCACACACACACACACACACACACACACCCCGCACAACACGCACACAGCTGTGGTTTGGGAAGCAGAGTGTACGGAGGGTGGGAGGTAGCTGCCTCCAGCGTCACCTGTGTTGCTATGGAGGAGCTGTCATCCCTGATGGAGTAGGACTTTTCAGTGATATGGCAGCTTTGAGGCCATCCCAGGCTCTGTAAGTGACCCCTCACCTAGTGTGCTCTCTTCAGTAAATCCAAGTGAATCATGAGTTCAGTTGAACTTGGGGGTGTCTTGTTGGTGCCCTGTCTGAGGTGTGTAAACACTGGTTTTTGTTTTTCTATGAAATTTTTACAGAACAGTGGGTTGGTCACCGAGTCACAGGCCATAGGGGATCGTGGCATAGGTCCTGGCAGAGAAAGATGCCCGTACCCAAGGCCTGGGGCTCCTGGAGGAAGGGCTAGCTGGCGCAGAGGCCTACCCTCACTCTGAAAGGTCTGTGACCATCAAAGAGGGACCTGGGAAGCCGGGCATGGTGGCTCACAACTGTGATCCCAGCACTCGGGGAGACAGAGGCAGGCAGATCTCTGTGAGTTCCAGGCCAGCCTGGTCTGCAAATCAGGTCCAGGACAGCCAAGGCTACACAGAGAAACCCTGTCTTGAAAGGAGGGGCCTGGGAGCAGTGGCAGGATGGAGGAACACCCACCTGGTGCCAGGTGTCTAAGACAGATCAGAACCGTCTGCAATGAGCACCTCCCCACTCCTGCTGATGCCCAGAACAAATCCTGTAGCATTCCACTGCCTATGCCCTCCTGCAGGGGTCCAGTGACACCGGGCACCGGAGCTTGCTTTCCCGTGATGGCCACAGGAAGGATGTGCACCAGTGTGAATGCCAGGGTTAAGAACTACTTCAGTGGCCGAGTTCATCTCTACTTTTGTTTCGCTCTGCTTTTTCATTACAGCTCAGTGTGATGACACAGACCTGTAGTTCCTGGAGACCGAATCAGAGGATTGCTGTGAATTTAAGGCCACCTCGGGATGCACAGAGTTCAAAGCCAGCTTGGGATATGTAGAGAGTAAATAAAAGGGCTGTAGAGATGGCTCAGGGGTTAAGAATGCATACTGCTCTTCCAGATGCCAATTCCTGACACCATGTCAGGTGGCTCATAATTTCCTGTGGCTTCAGAGTCAGAGGGCTCCAACTCTTCTGGCCTCTGGGAACACCTTCATTTCTCTCCCCTCCCCCCAACTAAAAATAACAAAAATTTTTAGCTGGGTATGGTGGCACATGCCTTTGAGCTCAGCGCTTGGGAGGCAGAGGCAGGCAGATCTGAGTTCAAGGCCAGCCTGGTCTACAGAGGGAGAGCCAGGGCTGCACAGAAAAACCGTGCCTTAATAAATAATTTTTTTTCAAAGCAGTATTTCCCTGTGTAATGTGAGGTCTAGGAAGATGTCCCACTGCGTAAATGCGTGTTGCGTAAATCCGAAGACTGGAACTCAGATCTCCCAAGCACTAGTGTAAAATTACAGGCATAGTGGCTTGTGTCTGTGACCGCAACACTAGAGAGCCAAAGGCAGGCAGCTCCCAGGTCCTCACCAGCCAGCTAGTCTAGCCAAAAAATAAGTGCCAGGTTTAATGAGAGACCATGTCTCAAAAAAGTAAGGAAAAAAAAAATAAGGAAAGTTACTGAAGTAGATACAGAAAATTTTTTTTGTTCCTTTGTTTTTTTGGTTTGTTTGTTTTTTTTTTTTGAGACGGTTTCTCTGTGTAGCCCTGGCTGGCCTGGACTCTCTTTGTAGACCAGGCTGGCCTCAAACTCACAGAGATCCGCCTTCCTCTGCCTCCCCGAGTGCTGGGATTACAGGTGTGCACCACCATGCCCAGCTTAGATATCCAATTTCAACCTCTGACCTCATTTCAACCTCATTTCAACCTCCGATCTCCACAGATCACAGGTATGACACCCACATGAAGAAACACTAAATAAAGTGGCGTATCTATCTGGGCATGGTGGCATGTCTTTAGTACCAGCAGTTCAGAGGCAGAACCAGGCAGATTTCTATGAGTTTGAGGCCAAACTGGTTTACACAGTGAGTTCCAGGACAGCCAGAGCCATGTAAAGACCCTGTCATAAACAAAACAAACAAGCAGTGATGTATTTAGGTATTGGCTGTGGCTCAGGTAACAGTGGGTTGCCTAGTATTTTGTAAGGACCTAGGTTCCATCTAATCATTGCACAAGCTAGGGGGAGGGCACACACCTGTAATGCCAGCACTCAGGATAGAGCAGGAGGATCAAAAAGTTTAAGGTCCTTTTCAGATACATACCAATTCTGAGGCTACCCTAAAAAACAAGTGACCCTATATAAAAAGGGGACAAAAAAAAAATACACAGCGTGGTGGTGGCAGACACCTGTAATCCTAGTACATGGGAGGCAGAGGCAGGCGGATCTCTGTGAGTGTGAGGCCAGCCTCGTCTACAAATCGAGTGCAGGACAGCCAGGGCTACACAGAGAAACCCTGTCTCAAAAGACCAAAATCAGTCTATCAGTCAATCAATAAATGGAGAGGGGCATAGTGCCCTGTGCCTTTAATTTCAGCACTCAGGATACAGAGGCAGGAGGATTGCTGCAGGTTCAAGGTCAACTTGAGTAGCATATCAGTACAGTCCCAGCATAGTTACTTGTTGAGACACTCTCTTGAACATATGTGAGTGTGCGCTCCAGCATGCATGTGCGCATGCATGACAAAGAAAAGAGAAAAGAAAAATAAATAGAAAAATTGATGTGTTTAGGTATCAAGTTGGCAAGGAGTAGGCTTGTGATCACTTGGTTATTTATTTATTTGTCTTTATCCCAGCCCTGAACGTCCCTGAACTTGGTAGTAAATCTTGTTAGCTTGCCTGGATTTAGAACCACCAAGGGGACACACGCTGGAGATGTCTGTGGAAGTGCTTCCAGGGGTGTTTAACTGAGAAGGAAAGATCCACCCAGAATGTCACACAACTGAGAAAAGTGGCCTATACAGTGGGGACAAGGTGCAGAGGATAAACCACTAAACCAAAGCAGGCCTCTAGGTACCAGGCGAAGGGGCTTCCCTTTTGTTTTTCCAGGGTGACAGGGAGTGACAGGAGGTTTGTAGCTGGGCTGGGCTGCAGAGCCTAAAATAAGGGAGACTTGTGGCCAAGTGCATGTTCGCCTGGGTGACGGGTGCAGGGCCTTCAGGGCTGAAGGGCTGACGTAGTACTGGCTCCATGCTGCAAGGAGGCACCAACTGGACAGATGGATGGATGGATGGGGGGAGGGGGCTTTACTGGGGTCTGCATCCTGTGTGCTGTCTGCAGAAAATGTCCACAAGAAGCTGTGATTCTCTCAGCCCCAGACCAGGGCCTTCAAATCGGGGGTTGGGAGGCTGGGAAGTTCTTGTTGGCTGTGGTTTTATTTGGGGACTCAGCTGCTCCTTGCATAGCTGCTGCCAGGGAGTCTGTCTAGGGAGCCACAGCTGTCCTGGAGAAGGCAGGTGTGGGAGAGGGAGATGTGTGCCTTCTCATGGAAGCTTTTAGACCACCCCATGAGCTACCTACAGCTAAGGAGGAGCCTGGGTTAGACTCCCGAGGGCTGAAGTCCCTAATCCACAGCACAGATGGGGCCAGTCCTGCTCACTAGCAGTGTGCTCTGGAGAAGTCAGTCCCTCCACAGGTGTCACAGTGGTCAACCAAGGAGCAGTGGAGCCAACAGCTTCAACCCCAGAACCAGACACTGAGGTGTGTGGAAGTGAAAAGCCAGAGACCTGGAATCCTGACATTCAGGAGTTCAAGAATAAGGGTACCCGGCTGTAAAAAGGAGAAAGACTTTACCTTTCTTCTGCCTTTGTTTCCATTTGGACTTGCTGAGTGGTGGAGCTCAGTGGCTAGCCTGAGCTACATGAGACCCTGCTTTAAAAAAAAAAAAAAAAAAAAAAAAGAAAGGAAGAAGAAATGCCAGAGCCCAGCAGCAGAGCCTGAACAGTTCTTGAGCAGGGAGTAAGGACTGAAAGAAAATTAAACCAACACGCTACACACAGGATCAGTTCTAGAGGGCTGTCAGTAGAAACTGTCACACTAGTTTATTCCACAATTCCTTTTTACAGTCAGAGCAAAGCACCTCAGTACAACGAAGGGGTTCATGCAGAAGTCAAACTTGTTTACTTCGACCACTTGTCTGTGTGATCCTCACACAAACAAGAGGAAGTGAACTTGGCAAAACATCCTGCCTATCCCTGTCTCCAAGTGAAGGCCATGGTGAAAACAAGCAGCACTCCACACGTCTCCCTTTTTTATATTTTTGTAATTGATCACAACTTAAGAGCTATGGAGCAGAAGATTGTGCCTGTCTTAGGTTGTCTCTCTTGGAAGATACGTTTTTACTCATCATCGGTACATGAATTCCATCATTCATGCTCTGTCTTAGGTTGAATATTCTTCAGCGAGATCTTACTTATCTTTGACTACCAAACTCCCAACCTCCACTAGGGTAGACACTGGAGTTTAATCTTATGCAGATCAGCTTTAATATTAAGCCTTGATTAAGGTTTTAATAATCACTGATAGGAGACATGCTCCTAATAAGAGTAATAAGCCAAGTCCTATAACACTCCATAAAAGTGACTTAGAAGATGACTCCTTATCAGAATACCAAGCCTGAGAACCATTCACAGGAACCATAATACAAGGCTGAGAACCTGTTGTCCATTTGAAAGCTTAGAAATACAGCTTGTTAGTTTACACTGATGGCGAGAAACATTAAAGTTTGAATCTTGTCTAAAAATGTTAACATCTCCAAACAACAAAGCATAAGGAGAATTTACACAGGCAGCTACAGGACCTCCCAAGAGTTTCTTTGGCAACCTTGCAAATATAGGTCTGCTGAAAACCAGAATCAGACCAAAGTCCCATAGTCAGTTCTCTTTCCCATTCTCAATTTTGTTGAGAATTGTCCTGATTACCAGATCAATCAAGTCCAATCAAATTGTATCTAAAAGGTTTCTCTGCACAACACCTTCTCCAGGGAACAGAATGAAACAAAGGTAGGTCAGGAGCATAAGCCCGATACAGCTCTCTGTACACCATCAGGACAGATTCATCCTCCTTTCATGGAACATCTCTCTCAAATCACACCAACCTTTCTGGGATCCACCTGGCTCCTTCAGCATCCTGCTGAAAAAACACAAACATGCTCTCTTCCTTATATTAATACAGGGTCGGGACTCTGCCATATTCCAGTAATCGGATCGTTCCATTTCACTTGGGCATAATTATCTTTGGTATTAGGGTGCCACAATCAATCAGCCACAGAACAGCCTTGTATATCTACATTCAAAAACGTTAAAATAAAGAGAACATGGTTAAGATCTGGGGATATGACTCCCCCTTTTTATTTTCTGCAGATTTTTAAACAAATCTATTGACCACTAATCTATAACCAAGACATACTGAATATAGTAAACTTATACATTTTTAGCAGACAGACAAAACACCTTGGTATTTGTTGAATCCAATTTTTATGACCACAGAAGCTTTGTAGCAGAATTAACCATTAGTTTTCTTACTGGAAAAACTGAGAAGCTTCCTCATCCTCTTTTTTTCCCTCAGTTCAAGTGATTTTAGCTATTGCTTGACACTGTTCGGCAAATTTGGACTTCCACAATAAATGATCTTCTCTTACTAAACATTCTCTTGCTAATTGCTTCCAGTCCCCTGGGCAGAGGGCCTCAGTAGACAAGGACTCTAACAGAGCTTAAATAAAAGGTGCTGTAGGGACATATTGAGCGCATGTAATTTTCAATTCTTTTAATTGTTTAAAAGGTATAGGAGCATGGACTCTCACCATATTACCCTGTCCATCAGATTGCTCTAGAACTGGAAAACCATAAAACTCAGTTATATCTTCTCCGTTCTGCCTAGCTTGTTCTAAAGAAGCTTGTAAAGGGGATACAGTTGTTTGCACAGTGGATAAAGGAAAAGGTCCCCTTGTCTTTTGAACTATACCAACTGTGCCAGTCCCAGGAGGAAGGTCCAAGCCTGCAATCAATGAGGGAGTTGGAATGGGGAGTTGAACCTCATTTCCCTAGTAGTTAATTCTTCAGTTTTTCTGTTTATTTCCTCCAAACCCCATTCCAACTTTTAAAATTTCTTTTTGCCAAGCCTCAAGTTTTTTAACATTCAAAGCCTGAATCAGTGGGTATCTCTCAAAATAATACTTAGCTGCTTCTTCCTCCAACTCTGTAACCTCATCAGGATCTAAAGTCATCTTCAAAGTCTTCTCCTAGCAAGAAATTATTATCATTAGGACGGACATAACAACTATTCTGGAGGGGCCAATGGTTTAATCTCTTTTTGTCTTAAAGCCTCCCATTTTTCTTTCCTCTTTCTCTCTAACCCTGAAAGTTTCACTTTCTCAGTTCCATGCTGCATATACAGACTATTTTTAATTAAATTCCACACAAAAAACATGAGGCTACTGCCTTGTCCCATTTTAACTTTCAAATTTTACTCACCACGCCCTTCTTACTTTATGACCCGAGCTCGCCAACACCTGCAGTATCCTTCACTGCTTCCCTGTATCTCAAGTCACTGGGCACCAAACTACTGGAGCCCGCCAGCAGAGCTGAGCAGTTCTTGAGTGGGGAGTGAGGATTGAAAGAAAAATTTAAAAACCCAACACACTACACTCGGGATCAGTTCTAGAGGGCTGCCCGGAGACACTGTCCCACCCCTTCATTCCACAATTCCTTTTTACAGTCAGAGCAAAGCACCTCCATACAATGAAGGGGTTCGTAGAGAAGTCAGACTTGTTTACCTCCATCACTTTGACACTGTCTGTGTGATCCTCACACAAACAAGAGGAAGTGAACTTGGCAAAACATCCTGCCTATCCCTGTCTCCAGGTAAAGGCCATGGTGAAAACAAGCAGCTCTCCATAAAGAAAAAAAAAAAAAAAAAGATAAGGCAGGTGTAGTGGTTCCCAGCATTTGTGAATCATTCTTTCAGGAGTTACCCATCACTGCCATTTCTGTATTTTGTTTTTCTTTCTTTCTTTTTTTAAAAAAGTATTTATTATTTATACAGCATTCTGCCTGTGCACTAGAAGAGAACACCAGATCTCACTATTGATGGTTGTGAGCCACCATGTGGGTGCTGGGAATTGAACAAAGGTCCTCTGGAAGAGCAGCCAGTACTCTTAACCTCTGAGCCATCTCTCCAGCCCCTTGTATTTTGTTCTTGTTTTGTTTTGTTTCTGAGACAGGGTTTCTCTGTGTAGCCCTGGCTGTGTTAGGACTCTGTAGACCAGACTGGCCTTGAATTCACAGAGATCCACCTGCCTTTATCTCCCAAGTGCTGGGATCGAGGGCATGGGCCACCACAGCCTGGCTACTTTTTTTTTTTTTTTTTCTTTTGACAGATTAATGTTCTGTTGTTCGACTGCTCTATGTTTTGTTTAAGCATCCAGGTGATGGATGTCAAGTTCTTCTAGCTTTTTGACTATTGTGAATAAAACTATGGATATTTGTATAGAAGCTTTTGAGAGCTCACCCACTTGCATTTCGTCAGGGAGAGCAGCTATGTGTGAAATTGCTGGCAGCTTTCCAAGTAGCCCCCCAATTTCTCACTACCTCTTGCTGAATGGCTCCATCCTCAGCCATGCCTGATAGACACTTTTTCTTTTCAGTTTTGTTTGTATGTATAATGAGGGTGACCCCAGGACTTTGTTCATGCCAAGCTCAAGCCTCTGTCTACCCGTCCCATCTTCGATTCCAGCCTTTCCCCAGATGTGAGATAGTATCTCTTTCTTTTTTCAGAAGTATTAGTTATTTTGTGCGTGTGTGTGTGTGTGTGTGTGTGTGTGTGTGTGTGTGTTTTGCCTGCATGTATGTATGTGTACTATGTGCATGCCTGGTACCCATAGATGTCGGAGGAGGGCATTGGAACTCCTTGAATTGCAGTTATGTCTGGCTGTGAGTCACCATGTGGGTGAACTCAGATTTTCTTCAAGAGGAGCCATTGCTCTTCACCACTGAGCAATCTTCCCACCCCCCACCCCCTTTCTTCTTTTTTATTTAAATCTTTGTTCAGGAGCGGGGCATGGTGGCACATGCCTTTAATCCTAGCACTCAAGAGGCAGCAGCAGGCAGATAGATATTTAATACTGAGGCCAGCCTGGTCTACAGATCAAGTTCCAGGACAGCCAGGGCTACACAGGCAAAGGAAGGAAGGAAGGAAGAAACAGGGCTGGAGAGATGGATCAGGTTAAGAACACTGGCTGCTCTTCCAGAAGTCCTGCGTTCAATTCCCAGCAACCGCATGGTGACTCACAACCATCTGTAATGACACCTGGTGCCCTCTTCTGACATGCAGGTGTACATGCAGACAGAATATTATATGCATAATTAATAAATCTTTCAAAGAAGGAAAGGAGGGAACAGCCCTTCTCTACTTGCAGAGGACCTGCTCGCAGTCCCAGCACCTAAGCTGAATGGCTCACACTTCCTATAATTCTAGCTTTAGAGGAGCCAACATTCTTTCTGGCTCCTGCAAGTACCCATACACAAAACACATCACACACACACACACACTCAGAATTCTATTTTTAGATTTTGTGTGTGTGTGTGTGTGTGTGTGAGTGTTCCTGTAGGGAAGTGTGAGCATGCGTGTGCTGTGCACAAGTGGAGGCCAGTGGCAGCCTCTAGGGCAGGCCTCCCCTCTCACCTTGTTTGAGACAGGGTCTCCTGTTTGCTGCTCACCCTCAGGCTGGCCGGCTGCAGGCTCGGGGCTCTCTCTGGCCTCCCATCTCAGCGTGGGAAGGCTGGTTAGGATTTGGTGTTACCTGTCAGCTTTATGTAGGTCCTGGGGCTCTGAAGTCAGGGTCTTCACACGCTTTACCTGCTCCACCGTCTCCCCTCCATGGTTTATCTGTTTCCCTGATGACTGATAGCGGTGGGCGTTGTTTGGGTCTCTTCTTTGGAGAACTATCTGCAGGTCCTATGTTTTGCTGTTGTTGCTGTTTCTTTGTTTGCTTTATTTTGTTTTCCTTACTGTCCTGGAATTTGTAGCCCAGGCTGGCCTTGAACTCACAGAGACTCTGCCTCACTAGTGCTGGGATTAAAGGCGCATGCCACTGCGCCAGACTCCTTTTTTTTTAAGATGCCATTATTTTCTATGTTATTATCTTTTTTTTGTTTTTTACAGTGATATGTGAAAGAGGGTTTAATTTTTTATTTTCACAGCAAAACTGAGTGGAAGTAGAGAGGTTTGCCACACAGCAGCCCTGGCAGTTCCCCAGCAGCCCAGCGACAGGTGACTTCCCTTGCTTTCTGTCCGTCACCTGTAGGCGGCATTTCTTTCTTTGCTGTTGTTGTTTGGGAATTTCATACATACACACTTACAGAGAGTCCACTCCATTCCCTCTACTCCAATTCCTTTACCCCTCCTTCCTTCCTACATTCTCCTTTCCTTCCTTCCTTCCTCCCTCCCTTCCTCCCTCCCTTTCTTCCTTCCTTCCCAGCCCCCTCCCTTTCTTCTGTGTTCCCTTGAGTCACCACCCCGACCCTGCTGTGGCAACATTATGTGTTCTCCATGACCCTTGGAGTCTCAAGCTGAAAGAGCTTCTTCTCCAGAGTAGGGGGAAGGGCGAGGGAATGATTGATTACCCAGTTCTGTCTCTCACTCCGAGGTGATGCCTGGCACGTCCACTCACATTTCCACAGCAAGGCAATCAGGCAGCCACAGCTAATTTCAAGAACCATGCAATTTCCTCCTGTGCCTCAGAGGAGAGGCTCTGCACGCCTCTAAGGAGAGTCTGTGAGCACCTCTAATGACTCACCGCTTAAATACAGCTCTCCCGTGCAGGCCTTGTCAGCGCCTTTCCTACGCTGTCATTTACTGTCCCCTAGAGAAAGTGGGCCAGGGCAGGTGGAGCCTCCCAAGCTTAGCGAAGGAAACCATTTCTCTAACCCTGTCTCCTGGTATGGTGTTTCCTAGGATCCTTAGGGGACCTGCTGTGTGCTTGTGACTACTTCCTAGAGGAAAGGTAGGCAATCCTTTGGAAAGGACCAGAAAATAAATATTTCAGGCTTTTGCAGCCATATGGACTAGCTACCTGACTATTCCGTTATAATGCAAAAGCAGCTGTGTATAATATGTAAATGAACAGGATGGCTGTGTGCCAATAAAATTGTATTTATAGACACTGAAATTTGAATTATATAATTTTGTACCACCATGCCCAGCTTCCTATGATTCCAGAACTCAGGAGGATGAGACAGGGAAATTGCCTGGAGTTTAAGGCCAGCCTGAGCTATATGGCAAGACTTTGTGTGTGTGTGTGTGTGTGTGTGTGTGTGTGTGTGTGTGTGTGTGT
>NW_026596134.1:2010819-2013553 GCF_907164565.1 Psammomys obesus | reverse complement strand
TGTGTGTGTGTGTGTGTGTGTGTGTGTGTGTGTGTGTGTGTGTGTGTGTAAAAGCAAACAGGGCTGGAGAGAGGACTCACTAGTTAAGAGCACTGGCTGTTCTTCCAGAGGACCTGGATTCAATTCCAGCAGCTCAAAGCTGTCTGTAACTCACACCCTCAACACAAACATACATGCAGGCAAAACACCAATGCACATGGAATAAAAATAAAAAGAGAAAAAAAAAACAAGTAAATAAACAAAATGGAAAGAGTAGGGCTTAGGAGGTGGCTAAGTGGATGAAGACTGACCTGCAGTCTTGAGGCTCTGAATTCGAATCCCTGGCACCCACTCTAAAGCTGGGCCCAGCAGCAAGTCTCTGTAACCCCAGCATTGGATCTTGGAGACAGGGTTTCTTTGTGTAGCCCTGGCTGTTCTGGAACTAACTGTGTAGAGCGGGCTGGCTTCATAGAGGCCTTCCTAGTGCTGGGACTGAAGAGGTGTGCCACCACCGCCTGGTAACCCCAACCTTGGAGGCATGTTGGCCAGCCAGCCTAGCCAAATGGTAAGCTGCAGTTTTTGAGACTCTGTCTCAGAACTATTGGACAAACAGCAATGATGATGCCTGTCCAATCTGGCCTCCACACATGCACCCCACAGATGAGCACCACACACACATGTACAGACACATACAAAAGTAGAAAAAGAAAAGACTACCTTTTTTTTTTTTTCCTTCAAGACAGTTTCTCTGTGTAGCCCTGGCTGTCCCGGACTTGCTTCTGTAGAACAGGCTGCCCTTGAGCTCACACATCTGCCTGTCTCTGCCTCCTGAGTGCCTGCTGAAAAAGCCAGGGGATGAGCTGTGGCCTCAGCCCTTTGCCTACCGTCTGTGTCCCTCCCAGTTTCAAACCGTGCCTCCTGTACCCAGCTCACTCCAGCACCGTGTTTCTCCGGGAACAGGTCACATTCTTTCATTCCCTGGCCCTCTGCACAGGCTGTTCTACCTGTGGGGCCGTCCTTCCCTTCCCACCCCACTCCCTGCCAACCGAAGCCTCTTTGCCCTGGGTACAGTCGAGTCTCATGTTGGCGGCCCAGCACATTCCACCCACACCTTGTCAAGTTACACCCAGATTTACAGATGTCTTTAGAGATTTATGGATGTCTTTGGGCCAAGAGGTGGGGGTGGGGGTGGGGAGACAGTGCAACCACGACGGAGGGGGGATGACACTACCACCGGGTGGGGGCACGGGGAAACTTACCCTCCCATGATCTGACCTGACGCTGCTATGGTCTGAATGTGGGAAACCCAATCCAAAGCCAGGTTCTTGGGAGCGGATACTCGGCCGGACCCTCACTTTGGAAGGGCGCTGATTATCAAGCTGCTTCTGCCTCCCCTTCTCTTGTCTGCCCGACCTTACACCATGGCAGGACACAGCAAAGCCAATCCTGGCCAGATGCAGGGCCCTTGACGGTGGATTTCCTAGCCCCAGACTTTCCAGCTTCCAGAATCTGTGCGTGTGTGCGCGTGCGTGCGTGCGTGTGTGTGTGTGTGTGTGTGTGTGTGTGTTGCATAGGGCAGAGGGAAGCTAGCAGAGGGGTGCCCTTCATGGGGTGGCACAGTGCCTGGCATCTGCGGGGTACTGAGCTTGATGCGGTCATTGCACTCGCTCAGCCATAGGCATGGCTGCCGCCCGGTCCTCCCCACCAGCCCTCTCCTCTTTCGGGACCTAGGACCGCAGCCTGGCAATCCAGTGCGCGCCCTATCGAGAAGGCTCTGCGATGCGGAGGCGGAAGCCCGGGGCATAGCTGTGCTAGCTCTTGTTCCTGTCGGGGTGGGCCTGAGTGAACAGGCTGGTGGTCCTGTGGGTAGGCCTTGGCCTTCAGTTAAAGGCTGGATTCCAGTGTGCATCCTTCGCTCCTGTGCGTGTAAGGTACACATAGCATACAGTTTATCAGTGTAAGGTAGGCCCCCGGCCAGTGCGCGTATCTGTAATCACAGCTCTCAGGGGAATCGAAAGTCAAGGCCCACCTGGCTATGTGGTGAGTTCAAGGCCAACCAGGGGAACTTAGCAAGACCCTGTCTTAAAATAAAGGTTTATAAGAGGGCTGGGGTCATAGGTCAGTGGTAAGGCAAGTGAGAAGCCTGGGTCAATCCGTCAGTAGCATAAAGAATCCCAACAACAACAGCAAAGAACCAAACCAACCCAACTCTGTGGTCATCCTTGTAAAATGTGAGGCGATTCCCATGCTGCCCAGCCCTCGTCGCTGCATCCCAACACTCTTCCTGCCCTGCCAGGAAACTGTGAGTGATGAATCCTGTCCTTTCCCTTCCCCCAGAGACCAGCAACCACCGGCTACTTTCTGTGGACGTCCAGCTCTGGGCTTTATACACAGAACGTCCCAGGATGTGGCCTCAGAAGGCTGTGGCATGGCGACCTCAAGGCTCCCTCACCTGGTGGCCCATGTTGCCGAGTTCCCGCTCCAACCGGGGTTTTGAGCATGCTAGTGCTCTACAGCTAGCTACTCCTGCTTTGCTCGCTCACTTGGAATTAAAAAATAAGTCAGGGGTGGTGGGTGGGGGTGGGGGTGGTGATGGTGATAGTGGTGATGGTGGTGGTGGTGATGGTGGTGATGGTGGTGATGGTGGTGGTGATGGTGATGGTTGTGGTGGGGGTGGTGGTGGTGGTGGTGGTGATGGTGGTGGTGGTGGTGATGGTGATGGTGGTGATGGTGGTGGAGGTGGTGTTGGTGGTGA
>NW_026596134.1:1997618-2010419 GCF_907164565.1 Psammomys obesus | reverse complement strand
GGTGATGGTGATGGTGGTGGTGGTGGTGATGGTGGTGGTGATGGTGGTGGTGGTGGTGGTGGTGGTGGTGGTGGTGGTGGTGAGGGTGGTGGTGGGGGTGGGGGGGGGGGGGGGGGGGGGGGGGGGGGGGGGGGGGGGGGGGGGGGGTGGGTGGTGGTGGTGGTGGTGGTGGTGGTGGTGGTGGTGGTGGTGGTGGTGATGGTGGTGATGGTGGTGGTGGTGGTGGTAGTGGTGATGGTGGTGGTGGTGGTGGTGCATGCATGGGAGGCAGATGCAGGTGGACCTCTGAGTGTGAGGCTGCCCTGGTGTGTGTGGTGAGTCCAGGAGAGCCAGGGCTAAACAGAGAAACCCTGTCTCAAAAACAAAACCAAAAACTAACAAAAATAATAACACATATGTGTACATACTTATGCGTGTGTAAATGTATATATGCATACATATTAATTAATTTAATTAATGTTTTGTTTTCTTTAATCTTTTTAGATTATTTTTATTCTAGGTTGTACGGATGTTTTTGTATACACGTCTGTGTGCCATGTATGTGCACTGCCTGCAGAGGCCAGAAGAGGGCACCAGATCCCCTGGAACTAAAGGATAAGACAGTTGGCTACCATGTGGGAGCTGGGAATAGACCTCAGGTCCTGTGGCACAGCAGCAGGTGCTCTTGAGGGCTGAGTCGCCTCTCCGGCCACCGGTTCTGCTTCATTTCTGTTGTGCCGGATTTTGTTGTAGAGCTGGGAATGGCCTGGAACTCCTGCTCTATCTAGCCCCAGTGCTCAGACGACAGTGAGAACCCACCAAACCTGTCTGTCCCTTCATTGTTTTTGTTGTTTTGTTTTTCTTTTTGGAGACAGGGTTTCTCTGTGTAACCCTGGCTGTCTCAGAACTCACTCTGTAGACCAGGCTGGCCTCCAACACAGAGATCTGCCTACTTCTTTCTGACTCTTGGGTGCTAGGATGAAAGGCCTGTCCCACCCACCACACCAGGCTAGGTGTTAAATATTTATTTGTTTTAGGAAGGGTCTTGTGTATCCCAAGCTTACCTCAGGCTCACCATATAACTATGGATGACCCTGAACTCCTGATCCCCTGCCTCCACTGCCAAGCGCTGAGACTGTAGGTGTTACTATGCCTGATCTGTGCAGCACTGGGGATGGCTGGCTACGGCGGTGCTCTGAGCTAGGGTGATCCCGCTGCTCAGCTTCCAGAGTACTGTGTGAGCCATCACGCCCGGCTCGTCTCCTCGTTCTTTATCAACCCTGTGACCATGAACAAGGAATCGTCTGAGGCAGGCGACCTCTGAGTCCTTGGGGTGCCCGAGCACCCTGGCATGTCCCACCGAGGCATGTCCACTCTACCCTCTGCCAGTGGGGTTGGCAGTGTGGACAGTGGGCTGTCCTTAAGCCGTCTCAGTTTTCTCTTTTTCCTTTTCATTTTATAGAGTGGGATTCAGATGAGGGGGATGAGTTGACTCTAGCTTACTCTGCTGCCTCCAAAGAGTCTGTCTTTCTCGCCCCGCCCCCACCTTTCTTTTTTCTTTTTCTTTTTTTTTTAACAGGGTCTCTTACAGCCTAGGTTGACCTTTAACCAAGTGCTGGGACCATAGCTGGTTCTTTCTCCTCCAGGGATTTCTAAGCTGCTCCTTGGGCTAGGCCCCATCCCGTCCTCCACAGAGGAGCCTAAAGTCCAGGAAGCTAGGGGTAGAGCTAGCCTGAGCTGCCGGAGTCCTGTCCTGGCTCTGCTAAGGAGGGTGTCAGGTACAGGAGCAGAAGGTCTGCAGCCCCTCGCCTCCCATCCAGCGCCGCACACTGGCTGGGGCTTCCCTCAGTCAGGCCTGGGAGAGCAGATGCTAAGGGCTGCAGGGGGACTGCCTGCGGGGAGGTGGCAGCAGTCCCCGGCCTTTACCCTTATATCACCCCCAGCACTCCCAGAGGTGCACCTCGCAGGGAGGACCCCAAGATGCTCTGGTTCACCACCTCTGGGAGTAAGAGAGACCGGCAGACAGACCAGCTCTGTGGGAGTGTGGGGGTGGGAGGACGGGGGTGGGGTCTAGTGAGGGAGAGATAAACCCGGAGCCAAGAGTCACAGCACGTAACTGTAACAGAGATAAGGCTTCCAATGGGGGTGGGGGAGTGGCTGGGCGGCAGAGAGGGGAGGGGTCCAGGAGGAAGAGACAGACAGGTAAGGTGAGTGAAGATGTCCAAGCAGCCTGGGAGGACCAGGGCAAGGTGTTCTAGGCTGAGGAACAGTGCATGCAGAGTCCCCAGGCACCTGCTGGGGGCCAGGGCAGCTTAGGAATTGGAGGAGGTCAAGGTTGGAGGGGCTTGGAATTTTATCTCCACTGCAGCAGGAGGCAGGGAAGGAAAAGATCCTGTCTTCCTGTCTTTTTTTTTTTTTTTTTTTTTTGGTCTTTTTGGAGACTGGGTCACACATAGCCAGGGTTGATCTCAAAGAACGATCTTAAATTTATTTTTATTATTAGTGTGAGATAGGGATTGGGGGAGAGGGAGGGAGGGAGAAAGGTGTGTGTGTGTGGCATTTATAGGGAGGTCAGAGGACAACTTCCTGAGTTGGTTCTCTCTGTCCACTTTTACATGGGTTTTGGGGATCAAGCTAGGTTGCCAGGACCCTGAGCTTCTCCTCCTGCCTCCCTGGTGCTGGGATTATAGGCATGTGCCACTGAGTCCTGGAATCGAGGAGCTTTTATGTATGCTAGGCAAGTGCTCCACCAGCTCGGCTACACCCCCAGGCTCCAGTTCAGAGGCCTTCTCTGACTAGCCTATTAAGAAGAGATGGCTTCTAGGGAGGGAGCCTCATTTGTCACTCCTAGAGGCGGACACTTGCAAAAGGGGCATAGGGAAGCTGGTCTAACTGGGCCTGGACATGGTTGGCAGTCTTGAGGTCCCAAACCACACACAATTGTCTCCACCTCACCTGTGTCTAGAGAGCAAGCTACTTTGTCTTTTTTCTAATCCAGCAAACTCAAGAGGGGGAGGGGAGTTATCAATCTTGCCGACAAGGGTTGGGTCCTCAGACAGGAAACCACAAGTTGGAAGGCAGTTTCTAGATGGAAAAGGAACAGCCACCTCTGATGACCTGAGATCCAGGCAGCATCTTTTCACTCTGGGCAGGCGCCTGTGAGGCCAAAGCTAGGCTCAGTATTCGTTTCCCTGGCAATAAATTTATACTCTGCTCAGTCAGCCTGACCCCTGAACAAAGCCAGCAAGGGTGAGCGAATGAGTTCTTGCTGTGTGCTGAGCTTGGGGAACTTAGTTTCAGTGCAAAGCAGGCCACTCAAACCAGACAGGGTATCACAGCCAGAACTGTGGTCTCTGGAGAAGGGGTATGACGAGAGCTGAAGCGGCCAGCAGAAAGGGCTCCTGGCCCTGAGAGGGCGGCCTGTGAGCTGGAGCTGTGGGAGACAGCATGCGGGCATGTGAGCTCAGAGACAAACCCCACACAACTCCAGGGAAGGCGATGCCCCAACCTGGGAAATCTCAAGCTAGACCCGGGTGAGAGACCCCGCCTTTCCTGGAGACCACTCTGAGGCCTGGGTTGGGACCCTTTCCTTCTTGGTCCTGGGCCCATTCAAGGATTCTAGAGGTCCCAAAGGCAAGTATTCCAGAGCCAGTTTTCTTGGAAGGTTTCTTAGAGATGGTTAAAGTTCTGGACCTAGATGTGGTGTTGTAGCTTGTAACGCCAGCGCCCAGGAGGCTGAGGCAGTAGTAGGTCATGAGTTTGAGGCCAACCTGGGCTCTACAATGAGGTCCTAACTCAAACCACCACCACTACCACCACCACTACCACCACCAAAGCTGCCTGGGGGTGAGTGGACAGGAAAGGACATGAGCTCATCACTTCCCTTCGAAACCTTCTGTTGCAGGCCTCCCCTCCCCCTCTACCACTGTTTACTGGGCAGTCAGCTTTCAGAGCTCAGCTTGTGAGGATGGGAAGTGGGGGTCTGGCTGAAGAGGAACCTGTGGGACAGAAATGCCCCAGGGTGGCTTTCCTGTGAAAACAGGTCACTTACACGCCCTGCTGTCCCAATGCCCCACGCCAGGGCTTCAGCAGCAGCCATTGAGCAACCTGATAGAGAGTCAGGGCTGACACACTGAGGCTGAGGGGGAGGCCTGTTACACCCCGGCAGCCCAAGCCAAGTGTGGGGTCAGTGGAAAGCAAATCTGTGACAACTCAAAGCTTGCATGTGACTATGTGTGAACTTCCACCTCCTTGTCTAGTCATGTGTTTTTCACGTATGTGTGTGCACACAAGTGCTTGTGTGTGCATAGAGGTCAGAGGACAACTTCTCATGCTCTTTCTTTCTTATAGGGTTTCTCTGTGTAGCAGAGCCTTGACTATCCTGTATCCTGAATTTGCTTTGTAGATCAAGCTGGCCTCAAACTCACAAAGATCCCCCTGCCTCTGCCTCTTGAATGCTGGGATCAAAGGCATAAGTCAGCAAACCTGGTGGCCTTCAACTTCTGATTTACAGAAGTTATGTGACGCCATCCCTGGCTTATCCAGAGCTAGGAACCAAATCAGGGCTTTGTGCCTGATGGGCAAGCACTCTCCCAGCTGAGATACAGCTCCAGCTTTTTCTGTTTCTTCCCTTCTCAATTATATCTGTGGGGGTGTTTTGTCTGCATGCAAGTCTGCACCACTTACATGCCTTGTGCCCATGGAGGTCAGAAGATGGCATCAGAGCTGCAGGAAATGGAGTTACAGATGGTTATGAGTCACTATGTGAGTGTGCTGGGAATTGAACCTGGGTCCTCTGTAAGAGCAGCAAATGCTATTAATAGCTGAGCCATCTCTCTAGGCCCTGTTTCTTTTTTGATTTTTGTTTTGTTTTTCAAGACAGAGATTCTCTGTGTAATAGCCCTGCTGTCCTGGACTCACTTGCTTTGTAGACCAGGCTAGCCTCAAACTCATAGAGATCCACCTGCCTCTGCCTCCCTGAGTACTGAGTACTGAGAGTGCCACCACGCCTAGCCCTCTAGGCCCTGTTTCTTTCTTTCTTTCTTTCTTTCTTTCTTTCTTTCTTTCTTTCCTTCCTTCTTTCTTTCTCTCTCTCTCTCAATATTTATTTATTTATTTATTTATTTATTTATTTATTTATTTATTTATTTTTGAGACAGGGTTTTTCTGTGTAGTCTTGGCTGTCCAGGCTGGCCTTGAACTCACAGAGATCTGCCTGTCTCTGCCTCCCCGAGTGCTGGGATTATAAGCATGTGCCACGGGGCTCAGCTACTTGGCCCTATTTCTTACAGTTTTATTGATACATAATTCATCTATTTACAGTGTATAATTGATTCTTACTATATTCACAGTTCAGTAACCATCACCATAATCAATATTAGAATAGTCCATTAATCAAAAAGAAACCTGAAGGCTGGCAAGATGGCTCAGCTCTTGCCTTGAAAATCTGATGGCCTATGAGCAATCCTTAGAACCAGTTGTGGAAGAAGAGAATCAACTTCTGAAAGTTGTCCTCTGTCTTCCCCATGAACATCATGGCAGGGCAACACTTGTACACACACACACACACACACACACACACACATACACGGGGGGGGGCTAGAAAGGCACAGGGAGCTTGCCTAGCCAGTGAGACCCTGTGTTGACCTCACTAGTGGTCAGACCCCCCTCCCCTCCTTCAGCCTGAGAACCACCAGCAGGCTTCCTCTGCACATACTTGCCAGTCCCCGACATCTTGCCATCACCATCACACCCCAGGTCCTTTGTGAGAGGCCCAGGTCTGTCTCCTTTCCTACTGAGGCATCAGACGTCATCCCTCTGCAGGGCTGAGTCCTATCCCAGTGTGTGCACAGAGCGCGCTTTAGCACTCACCGCGTGACAGTCACCGTGCTTCCGACTCTGCCTGTCAGGAATGGCCCTTCCTGACATATGTATGCTTCCATAGGGCATGCTTGCAGTCCTCTGGGGCAGGTGTCTCAGGGTGGGATTTACGGGTCAACTGTAGCTCTATGTTTAACTTTCTGAGGACCTGCCAACTGGTTCCCAGAGCAGATGTGCCATTTCACACTTCTGTCCACAGCAGTTTCCAATTTCTCCATGTTTTCATGGCAGTTGTTATGGTCTATCTTTTTGGTAACAACTGTCATAGCAGGCACGGCACGACTGCTCATTGTGTGGTGGGGTTTTCTTTTTTGCAGTGCTGGGGACTGAGTCCAGGGTCTGGCACATGCCGGGCAAGCCCTCCAACACTGAACTGCAGCAAGTTCAAAGCCAGCTTGGGTTACATAATTTCCCGGACAATTTGATGCACATAGACTTTCAGGCCCAGCCTGGGCTGCAAAGTAAAACTCTGTATCATAAAACCAATGTCCACATGATATGATGTGATATGATATGATATGATATATGTGTGTATATCATACATATAACCTGAAGCTGTGCTCCTAGGGTTGTCTTTTGTTTTGGGGTTTTAGTTCTTTCTTGTAACAGGTCTTTGATTCACTTCACTTGTTGAACTGCTAGCATATTCGGCAACAAGACAGTGGTGGATCTAGTATTTTCTCTAACTCTGAAGGTCAGTACAGATGCTCGTCTACGATGCCAGCAAGAGTGACGTGGGCAGCAGCACAGGTGACCGGGTCCTAGGGACTGCCAACACTGTCCGAACACTCCAGGACTCTCCTAGCTTCATAGCCTCCTGAATTCCTGCCATTCAGCTCAGATTTGAGACTCCGGGTATGGCTAGACTTCTTAGTTTCTAAGGTTTATTTTTTATTTATTTATGTTTTTTGGTTGCTTGATCCCTCCCAAGAGAGGCTTCAGGGTGCTGTCCTCTGCCACCTGCCAGCCGCAGCCATTGTCTGTCTCCATCTTTGTAGAAGCCAGGCCTTGCCAAGAGGAATGTTCTAATAAAGAGTCAACTGAAGTCATTATAAAATAGCAACAGGAACCATCAACGTTTTCTTTATTTACTTGACTTTTTTGACCTCAAACTCTCCAGGCTGAACTTGAACTCTTGATCCCCTGCCTCTACTTCCTGAGTGGCTGTGGTTACAGGGGCGTGCAACCTTGCCTGGTTGATGTGGGGCCCGGGAAATGAACCCAGGGCTTCCCACACGCTAGGCAAGTTCTCTACCGCCTAAGTCACACCCCTACTCTGCAACAGTGTATTCATTTAGAATCCAGGCAAGGGATTTAATGTGTATCCTGCTGTTGGCCCCAGCATTTCCCTTTTGGCTCTACAACTCTGTAGCCTAGATATGTCCTTTTTCCACTACTCATTAAATCAATGACTGCAGGCAAATCAGTTCACCTCTCATTGCTTCAGTTTCCTTATCTGCTGTGCTAAGATGATGACATAATTGTATTTACTGAGGGGTTATTAAAAGGGCTATTGAAAGCCAGGCATGGTGGGGCAAGCCTTTAACCCCAGCACTCAGGGAGGCAGAGGCAGGTGGATCTCTGTGAGTTTGAGGCCAGCCTGGTGTACAAAGTTGAGTCCAGGACAGCCAATGCTACACAGAGAAACCCTGTTTCAAAAAAAACAAAAAACAAACAAACAAAGGGCTCTTGAATTCAGGCATAGTGGCACATGCCTTTAATCCCAGCATTTGGGAAACAGAGGCATGTGGACCACTGTGAGTTTGTGGCCAGCCTGGTCTACATAGTGATTTCCAGGACAGCCAGCACTATATAGTGAGACCCTGTCTCAAAAAGACAAAAACCAAAACCCTAAAACATAACCAAACATAAAAGGCTCTTGATTTCAATGCTAAAATAAGAGTTCTATACACAGAAATATTACAATTCTATGTTTAGGGG
The DNA here is from genome assembly GCF_907164565.1 of Psammomys obesus. Classification (NCBI taxonomy): domain Eukaryota; kingdom Metazoa; phylum Chordata; class Mammalia; order Rodentia; family Muridae; genus Psammomys; species Psammomys obesus. The sequence goes on along the minus strand of NW_026596134.1, from coordinate 2,002,619 downwards.
AGGAGGTTAGCTCTTTTTTTTTTTTTTTTTAAAGATTTATTTATTCGTTATTTACACAGTACTCTGCCTGCATGTGTGCCTGCAGGCCAGAAGAGGGCACCGGATCTCACTAGAGATGGTTGTGAGCCACCATGTGGTTGTGGGAATTGAACTCAGGACCTTTGGAAGAGCAGCCAATGCTCTTAACCTCTGAGCCATCTCTCCTGCCTGAGGTTAGCTCTTTTGCTTGCATGCTTCAGTCATTTGTATCATTCAGGACTCTGAGTTGTAACAGAAATCCAAATCAATCATTTCAAAGGCTAGGATTTCAGGCCTGCAGTGTAGGATGGAGTAGGGAGATTTCAGATGGGTCTCAGGTTCCTTCTGTCTTACCTCACTCCATTTTGAGTGATGGAGGGATGGGGAAAGGTTTCCTAGAGAAGGGACCAGATGAGGGAGAGGGAGGCAGAGTTCCCTAGGCATATCACAGTAGCTGAGAACCCTCGGACCCCGGTTGCCTTATTCAGCTAGACCTGCCCTAGAGGCTCTGGTCTGACCTCTGAAAGGAAGATGCCTTCTAAGAAAAGTTCTGGCAGGGTGTTGGCTGCCCTGTCTGTGTCATGTGCCCATGCCTGAGCCAATCACTTATGGACAGGGACCAGGAACATTTTAAAGTCAACCAGGTCTGAGTCACATGAAGGTCAGGAGCCAACCAAGTGGACGAGGATGCTGGGGATGAGGAGTTGGTCCTTGAAGAATGCTAGACTGATAGTAAGATCTATGGCCAGCATCTCAGTTGGATTTTACTTGTTCCAGAGGATCCCCCTCTCCCCGTGGAATTTGCTCCAGCTCTGCATGCCCATAGTAGCTTTTATTCCCCATCACCCTTCCCTTAACATGTAATGAGCACAGAGAAGAGGAAAGTGCGGACCAGGAACTGCTGCAGCAATTACAGGGTAGGAGGAAGGGGCGGAGCTGCGAAGGAGCCGCAGGGGAGTGGTCTGTGAGGTTTCACAAGTGAGAGTGGGGACGTTCAGAAAGACCTCAGAGTTTCAGGGGGGAATGGTGGGCTCCGTGGATGGCTCGGTGCTTCTAATAACTGGCCATTGGACTGGAGAGCAGGGAGGAAGGGGTGGAGGGAGGGTCCTTCGTGTTGAGTGAGGAGAGACTGTGATGGGAGGGAAAAGAGAAGGCAGGTGTAGACTAGCCTCTGAGGAGTGTGTGGGCCAGGAGAGTCGAGACTGGAGCCAGGGCTTGAGGGCCCTAGGGAGCTGGTCTGTCAGCCGGGAGTAAGGCTGCACTCAGGAGGCAGCAGGTGGTGGGAGAGTCTGAGGAGGGCTGTGCAACACAGGGACATATCAGTAGGGGCACTCCAGGAGCACTCCTGCCTGAGGGCGTCAGCCTTCCTCAAGGTAGGAGGTGACGCCTGGCCTAGGAGCTTGGGAACCAGGGCTGTGGAGATGTCAGAAAGGAGCGTAGGGCTGAAGTTGTTCTGGACACTGACTAAGTAGGGCTACTACAGGGAGTTAAGATTTTTAATATATGGTTACACATTCCCCATCAAAGAGTTATATATGGACGCCACCCCAACAACAAGAAAGAGGGTTTCCTTCTTTCAGACTGAGGGCTCCTTATGGTGGAGAGGTGGGGGAGGGAGGACAGGACGGACTGGGACGGGACATAAGGCCTTAGGAGATGAGGTGGTATAAAATATCCACCAGGAAGCCAGTCATGGTGACTCATGTCTTTACTAGCAGCACTCAGGAGGCAGAGGACACCTTGGTAAATTTACATAGTGAGCTCTAGGCCAGCCAGGGCTAATCCTGAGACCCCGTCAAAAAACAAAACAACAAAAAACAACTCACCAGTGCTGGTTTTTACAAATGAGGAAGCTGACAGGTTGCAGGCCAATTGGTATCCATGTGACTTTGTGGTCAGACTAGAGCAGTAGCTGATACTTTGGTGTGTGTTGGGGGGTATGATTGTTGAAGAAAATACAAAGCCAGATACGGTCCCTTCTGTTATCACACTGCTCACTCGGTGGTGTCTGGAGCAGAAGACTTGCTGTACATTTGAGGATAGCCTTAGCTACAGTATGAGACCTTGTCTCAGAATCCAACTGTGGGGCTGGAGAGGAGGCCCAGTGGTTAGGACTGTGTAGTGCTCTTGCAGATGACCTGAGTTTGGGTCTTACAACCTAGGTGGGACAGATCACAAGCTCAGGTCACTCCAGCTTCAGGAGACCCAACACCCTCTTCTGAGCTCTGTGTCCATACATGGCACTCTCTTGTTCTTTCTCTCTCTCTCACGCATACACTATAAATAATAACATCTTTAAAAAAACACTATAAATTCACTGGGTGTGGTGGTACAGGTGGGCGATCTCTGGGAGTTGGAGGCCAGCCTGGTCTACAGTGAGTTCCAGGACAGCCAGGGCTACACAAGAGGAACCCTTTCTCAAAAGCCAAAAACCAAAACAAACTAAAACCAAACCAAGCAACCAACCAAAAAAATCCAAATAATACCCCCCCCCAAAAAAAAAACCCCACAAAAACAAGACCCACAAACAAAAACACTATAAATTAAGCCAGGCAAAGCAACACATACCTGTAATCTCAGTATTTGGGAGATGGGTGCAGAGGGACCAGGGATTAAAGGTCATTTTCAGCTACATAGGGAGTTCAAGACCTGTCTGGGTTAAAGGAGGACCAGTCTCAAGTAACAAAACCCAACCAACTCAAAAAATTCAATTGGAAGTTTCACTGAGGCACCCAAGGTTACAATGTAGCAGGATCTCAGGGCTGACTCTTTGGGAGGGTGTCGACCCACGAAGCTCAGCGCCTTCTGATGCCCACGCTCCATTTCAATGGCTGCTGCGCTGGGGGAGGGCTCCCAGAGGAGGGCCTAGACTAGGGTGGGGCAGGCAGGGTTCCCTGGGCACACCACAGTGGCTGAGGGCCCTGGTATCCTGGCTTGCCTTACCCAGCCAGTCCTACCCTTGAGTCTGAGGGCTCCCTTTTCTTAGGTCATGACCCCAGAAAGAGGAGGCACTTCCAGGCCATTGCTTCAAGCTCAGGAGTCTAGTGGGGAGGGAAGGTGACCCTGTGTTCTGTCATTCCATCTGTCCTACTAAGTAACTCCGATCATCTTTGTGCCCTGTGGGTTAACAGCAGTCTGTAGCACATCTTGGAAGGTAGGGAGGGGACAGGGCATAGGGCTCCTAGTTTTGTTTGCATAAGGCTCCTGTCCCAGAAGGTCACCCCCGGTTTCCACCTCTGATTTTGCAGTCTATTCCCTGACTAGGCCGACTGAGCGTGGGTATCCCGGGGGCATGCTTGCGGTGCCCTGGACGCTCTAAGCAGCGGGGTGTCCTTCAGAGAGGAGTCCAGGAGAAAGCCCAGGGACTTGGGGCGGGGGCAGAAATCTGCTGCCGGGAGGCTCTGGCCCTGCTGTTAAAGGGCGCCTAGAAGTGAACGTGGTCACGTCAGGGAAGTTTAAAGTGATGATTCGCGGGGCAGAAAACGTGGAAGAGAAAACCCTGCTTATTTAGTCAGGCTTTAAAACCATAAGACTCTCGTTTTCTCTCTATAGCTATTTATATCCTGAGCGGGTGTAAAAACTGTCCCCATATGAAGCCCAGGTCTGAAGTAACTTCAATGAGAAATAGCCATCTCCGGTTATTTATTTATTTGTTTTTAAATCAAACGGCCTCGCGTGCAGCCCCGGGTCCGGCTGGGGGCGCGGGGGGTGGGGCAGCCCACCCGGCCCCACAGGCAGCTGTCAGGCAGGGACGGGCCCCTCGCTCGATCCCTCCAGGGACAAGGACGCCCCGGGGTGGGTGTCACCGAGTCCTACGCGTCCAGGCCCTCGGCCCTGCGGGGTGGGGGAAGGGCCGGGGTCTCGGGAAGTGACCCTCCTCCCGCACCGAGCTGGGGGGGCCAAGCCCCTGCCTTCACCCCGCGTCGGGGCCCCCCGACTCGGGCGAAGTCCCTCCCGCCGCCCCGGGGGCTGCTCGGCGCCGCCCGTCGCCCTGGAGGCTCCGAGGCCCTCCCCGGCCGAACCTGCGGGCTCCTCCCGCGGCCCCTCGGGCAACACGCGGGGACCCGGTGGCCCCCCAACCCAATTAGCGGGGCGCGCCATCGACTCCTAGCACGGGCGCTTCCCTTCCCTCGGGGAGCCCCGCCACCGGAGAGCCCCGTCCCCAGGTTCCCCGCTCGAGCACAGCCCAATCCCCCCGGGCGACGCGGGGGCGCAATTAGTTTCTTCCAATTAGTTTCCCCTCTTTGTATAGAGCCCATTCAAACTGTGCGCGTACTCCTCCGCGCGAGGGGGAAAGTAGTCCCGACCTTGCCCGCGATTTCTGCTCTCGCGTCGGGCACCCTCCCTCTGGGAAGCCGAAGGGACGCTCGGCGGGACCCCGGGGGGAGGTGGCGCGGGGCCCGCGGGGCGCGCGCGGAGGGAGCGGGGCGCCGGGGGAGGGGGAGGGGGCCGGCAGGGCGGCTAACTCCTCGCCGCTGCCTCGAGAGATGGATCATGGGGCGTAAAGCGATCGCAAACCTCAAACCACGTACAGTGGGCGATACGCGTCAACCCAACCCGGCCAACGGAAGCGCGGAGCCGCCCCCCCCCCGCGCGGTCCCGCCCCCAAGCCTGACGGACGCGCGCCGGGACCAGCCGCGCGGCCGCTCGCCGCCCGGATCCCGCGGCAGCCAATGGCGGCGCGCGAGGGCGGGGCCTCCCGGGCGGAGGGTTAGGCTGCGCGCGGCGCTCCTCCGCCCAGGCCCCGCCCCTGCCCCCGCCCGCGGCGCCCGGAGTAGTTAGAGCCAGCGAAGTGCGGGCGGCGATGAGAGCCAAAGTTGCGCTCCGTTCGGCGTCGGGGGCTTGAGGCGGCTCGTCGCTCCGCCCGTCCGGGTCTCCTCTGGCCCCAACTCGCGCCGGCGCGGACCCCGCGCGCCCGCCCGGCCCGGCGCCCACCTGCGCCCCCTGCCCGCGGCCCGCCGCCCGCGCCTCGCGAGCCGGGGT
>NW_026596134.1:1938415-1997218 GCF_907164565.1 Psammomys obesus | reverse complement strand
GCCGCCGCCGCCGCCGCCTCGGCCGCCGCCGCCCCCAATAATGGCCAGAATAAAAGTTTGGCGGCGGCGGCTCCCAACGGGAACGGCGGCAGCAACTCCTGGGAGGAGGGCAGCTCGGGGTCGTCCAGCGACGAGGAGCACGGTAGGTGGCAGCCGCCCCCGCGCCCGGCCCGCGCCCGCGCCCGCGCTGACCGCCGTGCTCTGCTTCCCCGCAGGTGGCGGTGGCATGCGGGTGGGACCCCAGTACCAGGCGGCGGTGCCCGACTTCGACCCCGGTGAGTAGCGAGCGGCGGGAGCCCGGCCACAACTTTGTTTCCGTGCGCGTCGGCCTACGGTCCGCGGGGGCACCCGGGGCGCGGGGGCAGGCGGCGCGGCACGCTCGCCGGGGACAGCGCCCGGCCCGCTGCGCCCCCCGCTCGGAGGGGACCCCACCTGGCCGGTGACCCTGCCTCCGGGTGAGGGGCACGGCACGCAGCACGGGGTCCCGGGTGGCAGTGCTGGAGAGTTGGCGTCCCGGGGCTTCGCAGAGACTTCTGACTCCGAACCGTCTCCTTGCGTTACCCTGCCAACCCTGCGCTCTCGCTGCCTCCTAACTCCCATCCCATCCCGTCCCGTCCCGTCTCACCCCCTTCCATGGCATCCCATCCCATCTCATCCCGTCCCGTCCCATCCCCTCCCTTCCCATCGCGTCCCGTCCCAGTCTTATCCCATCGCGTCCCGTCCTGAGGGCCAGTGGGGTAACGATTTCCCCGTCCGTCCGTCCGTCCACTCCAGTCAGGTAATAAAAGTGTGCTTTCTAGAGAGCATCTGCCTAGATGAGAGAGCCCCGCTTGTGGCTGTTATTTTAGGATCTGTTTATAAACGTGTGTGTTTCCTTTATTTATTTTTTTCTTTTTTTCTTTTTTTTTTGGGGGGGGGGGAATGGGGTCGGGAGGAAGAGGTTGTGAAAGAATAGAACTATCAAAAGGCTTAGCTGACGACCGTTTCCATCTACTAGAATCCCTGTCCCCAGGAAGGGTCATTTTACTTCCTTCGCCGCTGATCTTTGTGAAAGCGAATTTAAAGTGGTACCAGGGGGGAAAAATCCTATCAGACAAAGGAATTCGCTAGATTTTAATGCCTGCGATTCCATCCCATCTCTGTATGAGACTGTCTGTAAAGGTGGCTGTCACAGGAAATGTTTGGAAGGACATGGGTTTTGTTTCAGAAATAAAACTGAACAGACAGCCTTGTAGGCTCGAGTGAACCCTCCTAGTTGGAGGGCCGTAGACCAGGAGCCTTTCTAAGTAGGTTAGACCACTAGTTTGAAAAGATAAACGCTTTTCCTTGGAAACAAGACTGCAGAAAATTGCAAGGATCTGGTCCTTGAAAAAGGAGATTGCTTTTAAGTTGTTATTAAGGTATTGAACTCTGTGTTTAGGTAAAAGTGAAAACACAGAAGAGAGGGATTCCGGGTGAGCGTTTGGACACCCTGAGAATAAATGACTTGCAAATTTGTGGCTCCAATCGTCACATTTATGTAGCCTTAACTCTCCTCTCCCCGATTTGTATTTTGTAAACTCCTGTTAGTGTGTTGGATAGTCTTCCGCTTTCCCCACATCTTTTCCTGAGAGTCCTTCTCATTTGTGAGGGACAGGACAGGGCCAGGGTTTTTTTCTCTTCTGTGCAGGACTCCATTCCTGGGTTGGCCACCAGGGGAAGCATACTGTTTTTTGGTTACAGTTGACCCTATCCTCATTTTGTAGGTCAAGTCTATCTGCAGTAATACATAGACCAGTAAGCTTGCCACAAAGTTTCTCTCACGAATTATTCTTAAAAACTGAATTGGGCAGACAGACCTTCCAGAAACTTGGTTATTTTTGTTACATATTTTGGAAGTTTATCTAAGTGTTTGATGGGACTGAGGAAAAGGATGTGTTCAGTGGGTACAGGATTTTAGGTCTCTTAAATCTCTGCACTGTCATTCAGGTGCCTGATGCTTTTAGAGTTCGACTCTTCTTTGAAACATCAAGTGAAGTAGAGTAATTTTTGAACAGTTGGGACATTTTTGTTTTTGTGACATGGGGTGTCTCTATAATCCAGATTGTCTTGAAATTTGCTGTGTGGCCCAAATTGGACTTAAATTTGCCATCATCCTACTTCTTGTCTTTGAACTTATTTTGGTTATTAATATTATTTAGATCCTGTACATATTGTGTATCTCAGGATGTTCTTATGCGTGCTAGACAAGCACTCTGCCGCAGAGCCACATTCTCAGCGTGTCTTTGGACCTTTAATGGGATATGTATTTGCTAGAGTGCTAACACTCTAGAAATTAAAACATTGTAAATGTTCACCATAGCTTTATGCCAATTGATTGTTCACATTAATATATCTGAACTTTCTATTTTGTGTTTGTTTTAGTTTGGAAAGGAATTTAACTGCTATGAAATTATTTAAAACCCTGTTTTGTAGAGCTGAGCACTCAGACACATTTGTTTGCTATTTCTGAGTGTGTTTTTTTTTTTTTTTCCACGTGTGTTTTCATTTAATGTAAATTCAAAGGAGAGGCTTCTGGTTTTTGTCTTGTTTGTGTTCTTTTGAGGCAGGGTTTCACTAGTCCTAGTTTGTCCTTGAGCTTTCTAAGTAGGCCAGGCTGGCCTTGAACTCACAGAGCTCTATCTGCCTCTGGCTCCAAAGTGCCAGCATCAAAGGTGTTTGCCACCACACCTGGCTGAGACTTGTGTTTTAGAACAGAAATGGTGCAGCATCTTTTTTTTTTTTTTTTCACAGCAGTTTGAATTTAAACACAAGACAGTCATGGTGCCCCCATCCCCCAAGGTTTGTCTGTGTACTGCTCTGGACTCACTCTAAAGATCAGGCTAGCCTCAAAACGCAGAACTCTGCTTGCCTTCTTCTGTTGTCCCCCCAAGCGTGTGTGGGTGTTTGCCTGCTCCTATGTCTGTGCACCACATGTGTGCAGTGCCCTCTGAGGCCAGAAGAGGGCGTCAGAGCCCTGGAACTGGAGGTGCCTAGATGGATGTTCGTATACCGTGTAGGTGAGATGAATCTTACCCAGGTTCGCAGACAGCAGCTGGTGCTTTTAGTTTCTGAGCCATCTCTCCAGCACCGGAAGACAGGGTCTTTTTGTGCTTGTAAGGACTTAGGGATGACAGCACCTGGAAGGCTGAGGCAGGCTGAGGAGCTCAAGGCCTTGTCTTAAAAACTGGAACCGGGGCTGGGGAGTTGTTCTGGGCATGAGCTCGTGCTGTGAGAACGAGAGGATGGTGTTCAAATTCTTTTACCTCCACGAAAAAGTTGGGCCTGATCACGCATGGCTAACTTCAAGCTTCCATGTTCAGTGAGAGGACCCTGTCTAAAATTAAAATAAAGGTGGATATCGATAAAGCTCCCAACATCCAGATTCCTCTGGCCCCTGCATGTATGTAAACACACACAAAAGGAAAAACAAGAAGGACTAATGTGAGTGTTATAAATAAAGGGTGTTGCTGCTTTTGCTTCCTGCTGAGTGCATTTTCTCTTGGTGCTGGGGATTGTATCCAGAGTCTTGGCATGCCGATTGCATGTTGCTGCTCAGCTATATTTATTTTTTTGAGGCAGGGTTTCACTGTGTAACCCTGGGATATGTAGATTGGGTTAGCCTCAGATTCAGTGCTTCTGCCTCTGAGTGTTGGGATTAAAGGCGTTTATCTCCACACCCAGTTAGTTCACCGCCATTCTCAAATCTTTCTGCCTAAATTTTGAAAGCTCTTTTTCCCCCTTGAGTGAGCAGAAAGCTTTTCTTTCTCTCTTTTGTCTTTAGAGATGATCTCCCTATGTAGCTCTAGCTTGGCTGACCTGGAACTTGAGGTGCTCTTCCTGCTCCAGCTCCCTGAGTGCTGGCTTACATGCTTGAACCACCACATTTGGCTAAAAAATTTTTAAAAACAAACTGATCCAAAAAACCAAGTAATGATTGGCGTAAATGGGCATTCACTGATTTTTTTTTTCTTTCTCTTTGAAACAGGGTCTCCTTAGTGGAGACTGGCCTCAAACTCATGGCAGTCCTTCTGCCTCAGCCTCCTATGTACTGACATGAGCCATCAAGCCTAGCTTGGTGATAATTTTTTCAAGTCTGTGTTACTTATTTGTAGACCTTAGCTTGACCCAATTTCTAGAGTGGCTGAAACTAGGAGTACCTTACCTCGTTCAAGGAGGATTTAGTTCTATCATCCCTCGAAAAGAACAAACAAGATAAATAGAGCACCATAGTTCCGAGGTCCTCCTTTGGTCCTTATAATCTGATGTAGGCTTGGCTGATGGGCTGTGCATAGTTGGGGATGAGAATATCATCTCTGCTCACAAAGAGAGTCTTGACCATTTGCAGATGAAAACAAAAGTCAGAACGCAGCCGCCGCGGCCCCCCCCCCCCCCCCCGGGCTTTGCTGCTGCATGTGGTTTCCAGGCTCTCTAGACACACTTCCCACTAGGTTATGCTGAGCTGTCCTTAGTTTCTCTTACACTTAGTATTGGAAGAGGAGTGAGTGGAGAATGCTTTACTCGATCACTCCCTCGATTCTTTTCTGCATAAGCCCCTCTTATTTTGGTATGAAAATAATGTTTCCTAAAATAATGTTTCCTCCCTCTTGCTGGTAAATATTAAGGAAGGATCTTTTATTTTGATACAGGGTTTCTCTGTAACAGAGCCCTGGCTGTCCTGGACTTATTTTGTAGACCAGGTTAGCCTTGAAGTGACAAAGATCCACTTGCCTCTGCCTCCCAAGTGCTGGGATTAAAGACGTGTGCCACCACTGCGGGCAGAACCATGGTTTTTAAAAAATTATTTTTTTTAGAATTGTGTTCATGTGCCACATGCCACAAAGCAGTAGAGGACCATTTTCAGGAGTTGTTTCTCTGCACCGTGTGGACTCGAGGGCTAGAACTCAGGTCCTTAGGCTTGGTGATCAGCTCACTAAGCCATTTCTGTGGTCCTTTTCTTGAAATTCTAATAGTCCTGGGGTTATCATGCTTAGTTTTGCATGGTGCTAGTGACTGAACCCAGTTTAATGCATGCTAGGCAAGAACTCGCCAACCAAGCTACATCTCCAAATTCTGTCCTCTCTATTTCTTTGGTCATTTGTGCGATGCTCTTTGTAGTTTTTTAGCCAGGGAAGCACAGTGATAGGATGTTACGGTTGGCTTCAGTTGTTTCTTTTCTTTCTTTCTTTTTTTTTTTTTTTTTTTGTTTTTGTTGTTTTTTTTTTTTTTTTTCCAGACAGGGTAGCCCTGGTGGCACTTTATAGACCAGGCTGACCTTATAGAGATCCGCCTGCCTCTGCCTCCCAAGCAGTGGGATTAAAGATGGGTGCCATCATGGGCCATCTTGTTTGTTATTATTTTTGAGGTAGTCTTTAATTTCGACATCAACCAGCCTCGAGCTTGTCATAACTCTCTCACGTCTGCCTCCAGAGTTCACGGTCACATTGGTCTTACTGTGTCAGGTGACTTGTAAAGGTGCTGTGTCTCCTGCATTGTCAGCAGCCATATGAACCTCTGTGTTCTAACTGCATCTCACTGTTTTCACTGACTTTTCTTGGGGGGGGGTGAGGGAGTGGGGTCCCTCCTTTCTGGGAATTGAACTTTGGCCAGGCAGGAACTCTATTACTGAGCTACTTCCACAGCCCGCTTTCCCCTCATGGCTTACACATCTATCCATTCATCTAGTGCACATTTGAAGGTCAGAGGATAGTCCTTAGGAGTTGATCTTCTCCACCGCGTGGGCTCCAAGGATTAAACTCTGGCTTAGTGACCTGCTTAGCCCTTCACCCCAGTCTCATGCAGTTCTGCTGACCTTGACCTCACTGTAGCTGAGGGTGTCGTTCTCTGGCCTCCACCTCACCAGTCGGGGTTATAGGTGTGTGCCACCACCTTGGCAGCTATTCTGTTTTCTGCATGAGGGAAATAGAGGCCTAGAGAGATAAAGTGGCCTGTATTTGTTTTTATTCCCAGTCATTAAAACCATCTCACGGTAGGGCCATTTGGCCTAGACCCTACATTCTCTTGTTGTTTTAGAGCCTTGTTATTAGGTTCAGTAAGTGACGTGAGTCAACTGTAATATGCTTAGAATTTTGAAAAGGGAAGAGTTAAACTTTCAAAAGTTGAAGTGCTAAGATAGTTATATATAATTTGATGGTGGCTTTTTATTTTGTAAATCACTGTAAGGTAAGGTAGAATTAGAAATATAGAATTATAGGTGTGGTCACTCATCTGTAGTCCTCATAGTCAGGAGGGCAGAGGCAGGATGGTTGCCATGGATTTGAGGGCAGCTTGCACTAGACAGTGAGCCCCTGCTTCAGAACGTCAGAAAAGGCAAGGCAGAGGTGACTCATTCATTAAACGTGCATACTGCTCCAGAGTTCAGGTCCCAGGACCCACACTGGGTGCATGTAACACTTGTAGTTCCAGCTCAGGGAACCGAACACCCGGCCTCACCGGCCACCTGAACTCTTAAGCGCATGCTGTCCTCTAACACACATAATTAAAAATTAAAAATACTGTAAAACAAAAATGGAACAAGAGGAGGCAGGAGAGATGGCTCAGAGGTTAAGAGCACTGGCTGCTCTTCCAGAGGTCCTGAGTTCAATTCCCAACAACCACATGGTGGCTCATAACCATCTACAGTGAGATCTGGTGCCCTCTTCTGGCATGCAGGTGTACATGCAGGCAGAATGCTGTATAAATTAACAAAAATATAAACAAACAAACAAAAACAAATGGAACAAGCAAAAATGTTGAAGACAAAATGTTTCAGATGGAATAGTGCTCTCCCCTAAGCCTGCCCATTGTTACCTAAGCCTATCAGGTTCAGTTAAAGCCTACTCTTTAACCCTCTTTTTTTGTTTTGTTTTTGTCTTTTCTAAGACAAGTTTTCTCTGTGTAGCCCTGGCTGTCCTGGAGCTTGCTCTATAGATCAGGTTGTTCTCGAACACACAGAGATCCACCTGCCTCTGCCTCCTGAGCGCCGGGATTAAAGGTGTGCACCACCACCACCTGGCCTCCTCGCTTTTTTTTTTAAGAATTAGTTTGAATTGAGCTGTATTATTTCTGTGATTGTTTGCATCCCCCAAGATGCAGGCAAAATTAGATGTTTAAGTGCTGGGGTAGATGCTTGTGAGGATATGAGGAAAGAGGCTCCAGCAGGCAGGAGCGTGCAGGCCATGGCGCCTGTGAAGGAGAGGGAGGAGGCAGTGCTGACCTGACAGAGATGCTTGAGCTGTGGTGAAGGCACTCGTAAGTGTAAGCACTGCACTGTAGCATTATTGTTGAGGAGGCGGGACGAGAAGGGTCTGGCTTACCTGCTGGCCCGGCCATCGTCTGTGGCAACCTCTCTTTTGTGTGGGTGTTGGAGAAGATCTGAAGGTTCTGGGAAGCTTGGCTGTTTGGATCCCACTTCCTGTGAAGGAAGGAGTGGTGTAGGTGAAGGATGTTAGAATTGATTGTTGATTGATTAATGGGTTGACTTTCGTGGAGCTGGAATTAACCCATAGTCCCGGGATGCCAGGCAAATGCTGCCCACTGAGTTGCAACCCCTGCCCTTTTGAACTTGAGGTGAGGACTGGATGTGCATTCCAGGGGGCTTTGAAACAAGATCTTGTCCCTCTCAGGCTCTGGGATTGTAGTGATGCCCAGCCACACCTAGCTATTAATGCATGTTTTTATATTTCAGTAAATACCACATGTGTGCAGGTGCCCACAAAAGTCTGAAGAGGCTTTAGGTCCCTGGAACTGGAGTTACAGATGGTTGTGAACCCCCGTGTAGGTGCTGGGATCTGAACCTGGCTCCTGGAAGAGCCGTAAGTGCTCTTAACCACTCAGCCATCTCTCCAGACCTTTTTTTTTTTTTTTTTTTTTTTTCCTGTTTACTTGTGCTTGTTTGTTTGTTTTGTCTCTATGTAGCCTTGGCTGTCCTGGACTTGCTTTGTATACCAGGCTGGCCTTGAACTCACAGCGATGTGCTGCCTCTTTTTCCTTTGAGCGCTAGGATTGCAGGTGTGTGCCACCGCTGCCCATTTTAAGGTATCATCTAGCTCAAGATGCTGAAAATCGCTTTGTAGCAGAGGATGACCTTGAGCTTTTGATTCTTCTGTCTGTCTCCTAAGTAAGAGTATGAGTGTGTGCCAGGTTAGCCTTGAGTTAGTGACAGTTTTTCTGTTTCATTGAAGTGCTAAGATGTGATATGTACTACTCTGCTCACCTACTAGTCTTTATACAAACAGGATTATTTGTGTGCGGCCATCTTTGTTGATACTTTGCAAAAAGTATTCTCTCAGTTATAAGGTATACATGTTCTAAAGCTAGCCAGGTAGATTGGTAGGGAGATTGATTTCTTTCCTCTTTTAAAGTTATGCATACAGTGTCCTGCCTGCATGTACTCCTGCACACCAGAAGAGGGCACCAGATGTCATTAGAGATGGCTGTGAGCCACCACGTGGTTGCTGGGAATTGAACTCAGGACCTCTGGAAGAGCAGCCAGTGAGTGCCCTTACCCTCTGAGCCATCTCTCCAGCCCCGTCCCTCGTTTAAAGACAAGGACCTTCTACCAGTTGGTGTGGTGCACACCTTCAGTCCCAGCACGCAGGTAGAGTTAGGCAGACTTGAGTTTGAGGGTCACCCTGGTCTACAGGGCTATTTCTAGAACAGCTAGGAAACACACAGAGAAACCCTGCCTGGAAAAACCGCATAAATAAATGGATTAAAGACAAGGATTGCTGTGTATCCCAGGTTGGTTTGGAACTGGCTGTGTCTGCTGCGTGGCCCTGCTTCTGACGCTTCCTTCTGAGGGCTGTGATCACAGTGTGCGCCACCGCGCCCTGCCCTAAAGCCCTTTTCTCTACCCTCTTCTCACCATGGTATTACAAGTTTTTTTCTTTTTCATTTTGAGACAGTCTTACTATGTGACTCTGGCTGGTCTGGAATTTACTCTGTGGATCTTGATGGCCTCAAACTCAGACTTATCTACCCCTTATCTCCCGTGTGCCAGGGTTAAAAATGTGTGCTCTGATTTCTGACTTATATTTATTAATTTTTGAAACATGATTCTTTTATATTTTCCTAATTATTGGGAGGTTGAGTATCTTTTTTACTTCAAAGGGTTTTTGTTTTTGTTTTGTTTTGTTTTTTAATTTTACATGTGTGCTTGTTTTGCCTGCATGTGTGTTACTGTGTATGCAGGTGTCTGTGGAGGCCAGAAGAGGGCACCAGATGCATTTGTAGCTGGAGTTAGACGTGGTTGTGAGCTGCCTTGTTGGCACTGGGGACCTGGGTCCTCCCTGAATAGCAAATGCTCGGCTTATAACTCAGGTCTGCAGGCACATGCAAGTTCTGCCTGCTGAGCCACCTCAGCCATCCTCCTTTTCTGTTTTCTGTAGTATTGGTCATTTTCTTTCATTTTCATTGTATTGTTTGTTTTAATTAATTTTTTGGAGACAGGGTCTCATTATGTAGTTCTGTTGGGCCTAGAACTTGCTATGTAGCGTGGGCTAGCCTTGAACTCACAGAGGTCTGTCTGCTTCTGCCTCCTGAATGCTGGGATTAAAGGTGTGAGACATTGTGCCAAGCTTCTGTCTTTGGTTTTGAAACAGGCTTTAGCTGTGTAGAACTGGCAGACAGGGAACTAGCTATGTAGCCCAGGCTGGCCTAGAACCTGACAGTGTTCTTCCGCTTAGCCTCCTATGTACTGATGCTACGCATGTGTGTGAGCCACTGTGACCTTTGCTGGCTCTTTTTAAAACAGTATCTCATATGTGGATTAAACTGGCATGCACCTACTCTTCCCCTGCCTCTTCGGGAGCAGGGCTTCTGAGTGGTGCCACCATGTTGGTTCCCACGCCCCTTTAAACAGTTTATTTAAATTCATGGATTTGCTTATTATTTTTTATTCAAGTTGCATATATAGTTTTTGTTTTTAATATTGAGCATAGGGGGAGGATTTAAATTCTTTATTTTTACTCTTAAATTTTATCTATCTATCATCTATCTATCTATCTATCTATCTATCTATCTATCTATCTATCTATCTCTTGTTTTTCGAGGCAGGGTTTCTCTGTGTGGCCTTGGCTGTCCTGGACTTACTTGCTTTGGAAACCAGGTTGGCCGAGAACTCACAGTGATTACTCAGAGAACTCACTGGGATTACTCAGCACTCAGGGAGGCGTGCACCACTGCCCCTAGATAGATTTTAATTTATTTGATTAGTAAGGAATGAAAATATTTCCTTGATAGGGGACTGCAGTCAAAGATGGGTGTTGGTGCCCAGCCACCGTAATGTGTCACTGTAGGACTCTTACAACTCCAAGGACTGAGGCCTTCTGGGTATTTTCAAATTCAACCCTCTTCAGCTGGTGCTATGCTTTTAACTGGCTGACCCAAATCACTCTGCCAGACGACAAGCTCTGCTTCAGTGTCTGCCTAGCCTGCGGTCACAGGCAGCACACTGGAGGGCAAAGTACAGCCGCTGGCTGTGCTTCAGTGTCTGCCTAGCCTGTGGTCACAGTGGCACTGGAGGGCGAAGTGGAAGTGTTGGTTCCCGGAGTAGCAGCTTATTTCCTCAAAAGGGGTTAAACTAAATCCAGCTGTCTTGGGCATTTGCCACTGGTACATAGAAAAGGGAGAGTGTGTGGATAGAGAGATACAACCTGTCATCATTGACAGGAGATCATGAAAACACTAACAAGGAAACCATTAACAGGAAGAGTGCAGTTTAGTATTGAACTGGAGCCTCTCTTGAAGGAAAATGCTTGGCTGCAGCATTTTGTTGCATCCACAGATTAGTTCTTTCCTTGTGACCTTAATGGTTGGACAGTTTGTTTGGTTTTGGCTTTTTGGGGTAAGGTTTCTCTGTGTAGCCCTGGCTGTCCTAGAACTTACTCTGTAGACCAGTCTGGCCGTAAACTCACTGAGATCTGCCTGCCTGTGCCTCCTGAGTGCTGGGATTGCAGGGTAGCCGCCACCGCTTAGCTGTTTGTTTATTTACAAGCAGGGTCTTTCTGTATAGCGCAGACTAGCCTCTGGTGCTCTGTATTCAGCCTCCTAAAGTGCTGGATCCATGTTTCATTGCAGTGGATGAAGTTTGTGTAAGTGCAGTGAAAACAGATGAATGGGAAGCACCTAGCACAGTGACTGGAGGCAAGTTGGAATGATGTGTTACTCCTGAGTGTGTTGAAATAGGCGGCTTTGCAGTTTAGAATGCACTAGGAGGTTGGTTTTTGTTTTTAAGAGTTGTTTATTTTATTGTATATTTATGTTGCCTGTATGTTTACAGCACACGTGTGCCTGTCAGAAGAGGGCACCAGATTCCCTGGAACTGAAAACTCAGTTGCCATGTGGAATGCTTGGACCTGAACCTGGGTCCTACAAAAGCAACCAGTGCTCCTTAATCACTGGGCGACGTTTGGAAGGGAGCAGCTGGTGTGATTATGAGATTTAGGGTTGAAAGTCTAGCAGTGTAGGCTGCTCTTCAGTTTAACATTTAGGTACCGCTAGCTCACCTTCGAAGTATGTTCTGCAGGATGACATTGAACCTGAGCTGTGGAATGATTTTAAGGATGGTTTCATGTTGGGAATGGTTGTGCGCGTCTCTGATCCCGGTAATTTAGGAGGCTGAAACAAGAGCATTGATCAAGTTTGAGGCTAACCTAGGCTGTAGAGAAAGATACTAATTTAAAAACAACAACCACAAAACCCTAGACAATTATTTTATTTATTTTTTGTTTTTTTTTTTTTTTTTTGAGACAGGGTTTCTCTTGCAGCCTTGGCAGTCCTGGACTCTCTCTGTAGACCAGGCTGGCCTTGGACTCACAGAGATCCCCTTGCCTCTGCCACAGCTGCCTGGCTAGACAGTTCTTTTGAATAGGGTATGGAATGCTCTCACTTGTTCAGGGGCTAGGTCCCTCAGAATTGGTCTACAGCAGATGTCCTTCCTTTGTTTTATCCCCATTCTTCTTCCTTCAGAACTCCTCCTTACGCTCTCCTGTCACCAGCAAAGCCCGTGTGCATACACGTCTTAGAATGAGTAAGTCCTTGTGTTGTCTTTTCTAGGGTAGAATAGACGCTGATCCTTGAGTGGTGCGAGGCTGAGCTGCAGAGCTCAGATTCAGTCATGCTTTGGAGTTTTGTAACAATTAGAAAAAAATTCACAGGTGAGCTTTCTATCTTAGAGAAACTGAGAAATTTTAAGAAAAGGATGCAATGAATGTAGATTATATATAGAAATAAACACACCATGAACACACAAACACACAAGAAGTTGATATTAACGGGGTGGCGCAGACTTGTAATCTCAGTACTTGAGAGGTTAAGGCAGGAGGATTGTTAAGGATTTGAGGACAATACATTGAATTCCAGACCAGCCAGAGCTATGCTGAACTAAAGGCAGGGGGAAAGAAAATTAAAATTTATTAAAATTTATGCACACAGACTAAACAGTGTCAGTCTAGAGAAAGGTAAAAAGTTGGCTTGGAAGGGCCAGGCCAACTTGGGCTCTCTGAGCCACTCTTACCTTCCCTCCTTCCTTCAGGTGTAAAACAATGTAAGGTATGATATACTATGCCAAGATAAGATCAACAAGTGCACATTCACTGATGTAATAGCCCGTGGCTGCCTCCTGGGACTCATGTTAAGCCCCTGAGCTAGTCCTCTTCACCCAGCAAACGCTGCAGCAAAACATGATTACCTTGCCATTCTTGTACATATACATGTGTGGGTGTGTGTATATATACATATATATGTTATGTTGCAATATATAACACATGTACAGTAGAAATGTTGATTGATTGTTCTAATAAAGCTCACAGTCAGGCTGGTAGTAGTTAAGTTTTTGTCCAGTTGGGTTGGAGAGAAGGCCTAGCTGTAAAAGGCGTCTCGGCTTACAACCAGAAATGTAAGGTTTGTCAAGTCCTAGGTTATGTGTAGGTCTGAGGTGAATAGCTCATGATAAGGTACTTGGCATTTACAAATTTCCTGTGTGGCAAGTTTCACTTGAATTTTGAGTGTTTCTGTTTTGTATTATACACGCTCACTGCCTGTGTTACTTTCACTGACCATAGAAGTTTCTGGGCCTGAAGCCCTTCTTTTTTTATATTCTTTGAATTTATGTGTTTGCGTGTTTTGCCTGCATGTATATCTGTACTGTATGTGTGCCTGGTGCCTCTTCTGGAAGCCAGAAGAGGGTGTTGGACCCTGGAACTGGAGTTACCAATGGTTGTAAACCACCATATGAGTGCTGGAAATCAATCCCTGGTCCTTTGGAAGAGCAGCCAGTGCTTTTAATTGTTAGCTCTTTAATATTCTGCTTTTAAACTGAACGTGGGAAGGGGCTGGAGAGATGTCAGTGGTTAAGAGTACTTGTTGCGCTTTCAGAAGACGTAGGTTCAGATCCCAGCGCTGCGTGGTGTCTCAGGATCAGCCCTAGCTCCAGGTCCAGGCAGAGTGGATATGCTGTCCTCTGAACTCGGAGGGCACCAGGCAGGCACATGGGCCACAGACAGACAGGCAGGCAGAATAGTCACCTACATAAACAGCACCGGAAGGAGGAAATGAGACCTCAGCTGGTCTGCTCTTAATGGAGTGAATGTTCTGAAGACAGTAATACACTCACGGCAGGTCTCTTTTAGGGAAAGGCCTAAGCAGAAGGAATGACGCCAAGTTCAAGGTCAGTGGGGTTATGTAGTGAATTCTAGGCCAACTTGGGATAGTGTGTGAAACTGCATGTCAAAAAGTCAACTGAACAATCAAAAACAAAACAAACAAAAAAAAGTTTTGTGATCCACAAAGTCAGGTTAAGTATCTTTTTGTTTGTTTGTTTGTTTGTTTGTTTTGTTTTGTTTTGTTTTTCAAGTTGGGGTTTCTCTGTGGAACCTTGGCTGTCCTGGACTCCCATGTAGACCGGGCTGGCCCTGAACTCACAGAGATCTGCCTGCCTCTGCCTTCTGAGTGCTGGGATTACAGGCGTTCGTCACTCACTGTCCCTGGCTCAGGTTAAGTATCTAATGTTCACGTATCACAGTTGATTCTGAGTTGTGGTTTTGGGGGTAGAGGAGAGTGTTTTTGTTGATGCTTTCAATTTCACTTTTATGTGTGTATACCTGTTTGTATGTGGACTGTGTGTGTGCAGGTGCCTGGGGAGGCCAGAAGAGGAGTTGGAACCTCTCTGGAACTGGAGTTACAGGTGGTTTTGAGCTACCATGTGGCTGCTGGGAATTGGATCCAGTTTAAAACTTTTTAACCTTTCAGCCATGACTCCAGCCCCAACTTTGGATTTCTAATTCACTTGAGTCCACCTCCTGAGTCTGGATTTCCAGGATTTTGCCATGCTGGGCATGACCCCAGGCCCTCGTGCATGGGAGGCGAGCTCTCTAACGGCTGAGGTACGTCTTCAGTCCAGTTGTTGTTGTTGTTACTGTTTTCCTTCCTCCTCTGCTGCACTTATTAGTGTGTGCAGACATGCATGTAAGCTGAGTGGAGGTCAGAGGACAGCTTGTAGGAGTTTTTCTCTACTTCCGACATGTGGGTCCTAAAGATTAAACTCAGGTCGTTAGGCTTGGCTGCAAATACCTTGCCCTGCTGAGCTATCTTGATGTTTCATGAGATTTTTTTTTTTTTTTGTTAAGTTTTGAGAAAGTGTCTTACTGTGTAGCAGAGTCTGGCCTGTGGTAGGCTCCGAGTCCTAACTGCTGACATTGCTCATTTGTACCATCATGTTGAGGTTTTAACTTCTGTTGGGTAGGGAGAAGGTAGCATCTTGTCTAGGGCTAGACATTTCTACTTGCTAAGTCAAATCCTCTTGTACGTTCTACCTGGCTGGCCACAGGTTATGAAGTTTCCTGCTCTGGCTGGACGTGGGTACTTCCTGTTTTTGTGTGAGCTTCGTGGTTGTTCATTTGATTCTCTAGTTTATCCCTTTTCTAAGGGGCTTCAAACAGGTTTTTTTTTTCCACCTCCTCTTCTTTTTGTTTTCTTTCCTTTTTAGTTTTTTGGCTTTTTCAAGACAGGGTTTCTCTGTAGCCCTGGCTGTCCTGGAATTCACTCTGTAGAACAGGCTGGCCTCAGACTCGGTCTCTCTACCTGTCTCTGTCTCCTGAGCGCTGAGATTAAAGACGTGCACCACCCTCACCTGACTTCATATGTACATATCTACACATAATTAAAAATAAATTACACAAACTTTAAAAAACCCTTTTTTCATTCTTACTCGTATGTGTCTTGTATATGTATACCGTGTGCACATACTGCCTATGGAGACCGGAAAGAGGGAGTTCCAACTCCCTCTCTGGAACTTGAACTGTAGACAGTTGTGAGCAGCTCATGGGTTTTGGGAATCCAAGCCAGACCGCCTTCCCTCCAGATCTTCCTTCGTCTACACCCCAAATACTGGGGTTTAGGTGTGTATCATCATGTTGGCTCTCCACCCGGCTCAGTAAATCCAGAAGAGCGGGATTATTTTCTGATGGCTATTGTGTCAGTATTGGTGAAAAGGTGTTTGAGCTGATCTCATTGAAATCTGATTACTTAACTGATTGATCATTATAGTCCAGATTTCTCCAAAAGAAAGTCATTTTGAATTATTCAAAAATTAAGAATAAAATAAAAATTAAATACTCCCTGTGTTGGACCTCAGGTTTTACTCATGTTTTCTCATGTTGGGGAAAGAATATCCTTTTAATAACCTTGTTATGTAGTGCTTTGTCTCAGCACCACGTTGCAGTTTATGTCAGCACTCCTAGGCTGAACCGAGGTTTCGTGTATCAGCCGATCCACCCTTCCTCCTATATGCGGCTTGGCAGCAGATCCGTTCCCATAGCATTGCTGCTTCTGGGTAGCGCTGCAAGTGAGCTGAGAGGTTACAGACCACGCGAACTGCAGTCTCGGAGCTTTCATATAGTTTTGGAAATTAAATTTCTGAATACTAAATGCTTTAAGAAAGGGCTTTGTTTCTATAGAAAACAAAGATTGACATCCACATTTTTGTCTTACTAAGAGCATGGCAAGAGAAAAGTGAAGGATTGCTATCAGTCACTTGAAATGTAAGTCCTGTTCACTGTATTTGACACAGCGCTAGCCATGGCCGGTAGACATAGCTAAAGCTTTTACCATTGGCATCTTAGTTGCTTGACTCTTTCATTGTGAAGGAAATGTAGCAATTTAAAAGTATGACATTTGGTTGGAGAGACAGAAGGTCCAGCAGGTTAAGAGCACTGGCTGATCTTAAAGAGGACCCAAGTTTGATTCCTAACACCCACATGGTGGCTCACAACTGTCTTTGACTTTGTTTGTTTGTTTGTTTTGTTTTTCCAAGACCAGGTTTCTCTGTGTAGCCTTCATTATCCTGAACTCACTTTGTAGACCAGGCTAGAGAGATCCACTTGCCTCTGCCTCCCAAGTGCTAGGTTCAAAGGTGTGGGCTGCTATGCCTGTCATGTCTCTAACTTTCAGTTCAGGGGATCCAGTGCTTTTTGCTGGCCTCCACAGGAACGAGGTACCCACGTAGTATACACATGTATACGTAGGCAAAATGATCACATGCATAAAAATGAACCCTAAAGTTTACAAATGGTATTACCTTCCGTAGAAGTAAGACAGTGTGTGATTAGGGGGGTGTGTGTTTTTCTAGAATCTGATTTCCCTCATGGGTGTCTGTTGCCCTGCTTCTCACACATTTCACTTTGTGCATAGTCTTCGAACTCGCTCTGTAAAGAAGTAGTGGACTCCTTACACTCTGGCAGTGCACAGACACAGTTCGTTTTCCCTGTTACAAATTACTACACTTGTAACTTTCCTAAATGTTAATGTGTGCTTTTTTGCATATGAAAAAGTTTTAAACATCAGAAAAATAGAATATTAGTGAGTCATGTTACCAACTTCTCGGCTTAGTAACTTAAAAATATTTGAATTGGCTGGACACGTGGTGCACACATTTAACCACAGCCCTCGAGGCAGAGGCAGGGGGTTGCTGGGAGTTCCAGGTGAGTCTGGCCTACAGAGTGAGTCCAGGACAGCCAGGGGCTTGTTACACAGAGAAACCCTGTCTTTAACCTCTCCCCCTAAAAAAAACATAAATAAGTAAGTAAGTAAGTAAGTAAGTAAGTAAGTAAGTAAATAAATAAATAAATAAATAAATAAATAAATAAATAAATAAATAAAATAAAATAAAATAAATTAAGATTTTATGGCCAGGCATGGTGGCTCATGCCTTTAATCCAGTGGCTCTCCACCTCCCTAATGCTGTGATCCTTAAATACAGTTCTTCATGTGGGGACCCCAACCATAATATTATTTTTGTTGCTACTTCCTAATTGTTAATTTTGCAACTGTTATGAATTGTAATGTAAATATCTGATATGCACGATATCTAATATGTGACCCCTGTGAAAGGGCCATTCACTCCCAAAGGATCACAACCCATAGGCTGAGAACCACCGCTGCCATCCCTGCAGAGGCAGGTGGATCTGAGTTTGGGGATAGGCTGGTTCTGTAAATGTGCTTTGTGTGTGTGTGTGCGCGCCTCATCTAGACTTGCAGTGAGTCACGAAATGGAGGTGTGGTTTCTAGGGTGAGGGGGCAGGGAGGCTTACACAGGAATGAGTACCGGAAGTTAGGTCCTTGGCTGAAACGTTGTCCGACCTTACATGCCACTTGTAAAGTGGGCTGTCAGCTCACGCCACTGTCTGACAATGCAGGTCCTTGCACACAGGGATGTGCCCACCTCTACAGGGGCCTGTTGAGGCCTGAGCTCAGTGTAGGGGTCTTCCTCAATTGCTTCTCTGCGTTATTATTATTATTATTATTATTATTATTATTATTATTATTATTATTTTAAAGATCTATCTTCTAGCCGGGCTCTGGTGGGGCACACCATTACTCCCAGCACTCGGGAGGCTGAGACAGGCAGATCTCTGAGTTCGAGGCAGCCTGGTCTGCAGAGCAAGCTCCACGACAATTAGGGAAACTGCCTTGAAAAACCAAAAAACCAACCAAACAAAAAAAGATTTTTGTGTGTGCATGTGTATATGTCTCTGTCTGTTTGTATGTGTGTGTGCACTGTTCCCGTGGAGACCAGACGAGGATGCCAGATGAGCTGGAGTTACAGGCGGTTTGAGCTGCCTGTTCTTGTCGAAAGAACAGTGTCATGCTCTTCCCTGCTGGGCCCTCTCTCTGTCCAGTCCATCTTGTTTTTAGTGAGTCTCTCAGTGGATCTGAAGCTCGCTGGTCACCACTGGTCAGCAAGCCACTGCGATCTGCCTGCCTCTCTCTCCCTGTACAAGGCTTACAGACTCAAACTACTGTGCCTAGATTTTACATGGTGCTGGGGCCCTGACAGCTCCTCATGTTTAAGTGGCAAGCCCTTTACCAGCAGAGCCATCTGCCCAGCTTGGCAGTGCAGAAACCTTTAAAGCATCTGCTGCATGCTAGTCTCTGTCCTGGGTACTATATAGAATACTGAGCAAAGTGTATATCCAGTTCTTATGAGAGAATGCTGCTGAACTGCTTCAGGAGAGCGATAAGAGTGTGTTTGAGACTTTTATCCACTAGCATAGATGTCTTTACTTTTCAACTCTGTGTGTGTGTGTACTCACCAATGGAGGCTTTCAAAATAGCCAGGCAGGCCACGAGTTTGGGTCATTCTGGGTCTATGCCTAGCTATAGAACTTTACACATATCTTATTTAGTCAATTGTTCTATTGTGTGCCAACTTCTAGATACAGATGAGTATCTAACCTTGAATCATGTAGAAACTGGGGACTTTTGAACAGTCTTTAACCGTTGCAAGCTGTGATGGAACTCGCACTGTGCACCAGGCCAGCCTGGAACTCAGCCTGCATGCCAGTGACACCCAAGTCTCAGGTGTAAAGGCCTGGGCACTGTGCAAGAGGCTAAATACGCATCTTTGTAGAAAGTGTTAGCTTTACAAATGGTCAGTGAGCTTGATCAAAAGAAACCTTACAAAATTTCAAGAATCAATGCTTTGTTAATGTTTCTAAAATTGTATTAAATGAATTAATATACATAAACTGCTTAGATCTGTGCCTGACAAGAGCTAAGTTCACTTATTACCTTTATGACATTAAAGATAAATGTTCTTTAAAAAAGTTCTTTAAAACTTAAAAAAACAACAACTAAATAACAGTCCATGAAGTATCAAACATGCTAACCCTTGTGTTGGTTATGTTTTTGGTTTCCCCCTCTTAATATTTTGCTTTTGTTTTTTGAGACAAGGTTTTTCTCTCTCAAGATTTCCTGGTTGCCCTGGAACTTGCACTGTAGATCCACCTGTCTCTGCCTTCTGAGTGTTGGGACTAAAGGTGTGTGCCACCACTGCCTAATGTCCCCTCTTTTTAAAAAAAATATTTTTTTAGTTGTATTTTATTTACATTGGTGTTTTGCCTGCATGTATGTCAGATCCCCTGGAACAGGAGTTGCAGACAGTTGTGAGCTGCTATGTGGGTGCTGGGAATTGAACCCAGGTCCTCTGGGAAGTGCAGCCAGTGCTCTTAGCCCCCAGCCATCTCTCCAGCCCCCTCCTTTTCTTTTAATTGCACAGTGTGTGTGTGTGTGTGTGTGTGTGTGTGTGTGTGTGTGTGTGTACATTGGCATCATGGTGTGGTTATGGAGGTCAGAGGACAACTTTCAAGAATCTATTTTCTCTTATCACGTGGGAATTGAACTCTGGTCATTCAGTTGTACCCACTGAGCTATCTCAGGCAAATATGGCCTGGCTTCTCATATTTTATAAGCGTTTTGAAGGAATTTCCATATACTCATAAAACCTGTAAATTTTCAGTTTTCTTAGATTTCCCAAAGTGAAATTAATTACCGTCTCAAGTGTGTCAATGTCTTTCTAGAGTTCTACACATGTATTTCTAGTGTGCTTTCCCAAAACACACAGTGTTTCTGTGAGCAGTGAGTTGCAGGACATTGAGTGTATTTACTATGTATTTTTTGCTTTTGGAAACAATATCTCACTGTACTAAGGCTGGTCTGGAACTCGAGATCCTTGTGCCTCAGCTTCCCAATACTGGTAGAGGTTTGCTCTGCCATGCTTGGTTTACTGCGTGCTCTTGCTTACATGAGCAAAAAGTAATGCTTTCATTTTCTTTTAGGATTTGTCTTTCCATCCTTTTCCCACTAAAAAGGGCACCTTCGGCTTTCTAACCAGTTTGCAGTATTAAATTCTTCATCACTGGTTGCAAATATATATTCTCAGATTGTTACCTTTTAATTATTTGGCTACACATGTTTTCAGTCAGATGTGTGGATTCTTTTGCATATAGTTTGGTTGATTCTAATTTCTAGGTGTCTGCTCTGCCCCATTTCTCTAAGTTACAGCAATATATTTATTGTATATGAACATATATGAAGAAATGAGCTAATGCTATATTTATAAAATATAAATTATATATATAATATATAATATTTTTTCAAGATAGGGTTTTTCTGTTGTAGCCTTGATTGTCCTAGACTCACTTTGTAGACCAGGCTGGCCTCGAACTCGCAGAGAACTCACTCTGCCCCCCCAGAGTGCTGGGATTACGGGTGGACCCCCATGCCCGGCTTAGTCTTTAAATTGTGTTGATCATCATTGTGTGTGTGCACTGATGTGTGGCGTGAGTGCTGCTCGTGCCCTGGTGGGGTGTGGGGCTCAGAGGACAGATTGCAGGCATTGCTTTCCTGCTTCTGCTGTGGGTTCCAGGGCCGTCAAGCTTGCTTGGGAAGTACTCTACTTGTTGAGTTAACTTCCTGGGCCCATTTTTCTCTTTTTCTTCTTTGGTGATAGGGATGGAAACTTTTTTTCCCTTGTATTCTCAGAGCATTCGCTCTGTGCTTCTGTATATTGACGGCAACGTTTTTGTGTGGAAAATCTACAGATGGTCACTTTCTGTTCATAGCGTTCTGAATTCTTCCTCCTTGAATGCCGGGATTATAGGTGTGCACCACCACGCCAGGTTGGCACATGTTTTTCTTTTTAGCCAAGGTACCACAGTATACATAGCCTCAAGACCCGCCTTTGTCCTTTAGGCTGATTTTGAACCTCAAGGCCCTGATTGATCTCAGAGTCTCAGCCTCTGCAGTGCAGGCATGCACTGTCAACCCAGCTAAAAGTTACAGATTTTATGTACATTTAATGTACTTTTGAATTCTAGGCCTTGTTAATCTTAGTTTTGCTTGCTTGCCAGGAGAAAGAGGATGTTTTAAAAAAGTTTTTGCTTATCAGTAATTCCTTTCTGTTATTATTAATTTTACAGTTTATGAAAAAGATTTTTAGTCCAGGTATGGTGACCAACACGTAATCAATCTCTGCATTAAAGAGGTGGATGCAGGAGAATTACAGGTTTGAGGCCAGTGTGGATCACATAGCAGGATCCTATCAAATTAAAAAAATATATATTTCAACAAAGTAAAATTGCTGTGTTCATTTTTTTTTTTTTTTGCCCCCTGTGGCTGTTTTGTCAGAACCTAGTTCTTTTGGTTTTTCAAGATAGTGTTTCACTGTGTAGCCCTGGCTGTAACGGAACTCTGTAGACCAGGCTGGCCCCGAACTCAGATATCCACTAGTCCCCTGCCTCCTGACTGCTAGGATTAAAGGTGTGCACCACTGCTGCCTGGCTAGTTCTTTTAATTTTAAACCCTGGAAATACATACTTAAGCTTAAAGCAGTTGCTTTTCCAAAATTTGGATTTTGCACTTCTTTTGCTCCAAATGTCAGTACTTAGAAAAATGGGTGTACACAGCCAATAAAGCATTTAGCTTTCTTCCAGATTGCACACTTACAATGTAAAGTGGTTTCTACCTTGTTTTCAAGCATTTTTAACAGATTTGCCACATCCTAAACACCAAGAAATCTAAGCACCAATTCTGGGAGTAGAGCACAGGCAAAAAACCTGAGGTGATTGTCACTTCATGCTGAAGCGGTGGGCATCAGTCAGTTTAAGAAGGGAGATCATAGTGAAAGGGTTTTTTGATTATTGTTCAGGGAGAGGTGGGTTCTAATGGGAAGATACCTTTAGAGCATTGCTTTCTACCCAGGTTGGGGATATGATTCCCTTGGGATTCTTGAGTCTTACAGCTGCCCCAGCACTGTTCATGACCGTATCCATGGGAACATAAGTAGGATAACAGAAGTTTATAACTTGCTGCTGGGCAGATGTAGTTCACAGTGTATTAAATGTTCTCTTGAAGTGTGTGAAGGCTGTGGTATGGGAGAGCCTCGTATACAGGGTCTGGGTTTGGTCAGTACTGCAGACAAAGGTAAGCAGAACAGTTTAAAGTTCCAGCTC
Source organism: Psammomys obesus (assembly GCF_907164565.1). Taxonomy (NCBI): domain Eukaryota; kingdom Metazoa; phylum Chordata; class Mammalia; order Rodentia; family Muridae; genus Psammomys; species Psammomys obesus. The sequence goes on along the minus strand of NW_026596134.1, from coordinate 1,974,911 downwards.
CAAAGTTAGGAAAATGTGTTTTGGCAGAAATGGCTAGTCTGGTTTTTAACCAAGTTGGCTGTTTGAAATGGACAGGAAACAGTTGAAATAATTTTCTGGAAGCCTAGGCTCGCATGCATAAAGCTGTGCTCTGTGTAGACTTAATGTGGCACCAGGCCTGACCCTGAGTGTGCGTGGAGCCTCATAGTGCTCTTCCCTAGTTCCCACTCAGACCTGAGCAACTCGCAGGGGAGGCGGCGTGGACGCTGAGACACCTGCCCCTTTTTTTTTTTGGCTCTATCTCTTCAATTACAAGTTTTGGGTAGGTGATAATATTGACAGAGAGATGACTTAACTTCAGAAGGCATAGCATGAATTGTAACAGCCTCTGGCTGTCTTGTTCCTTTTTCCAGAGGCTGTCATACTTCTCATCCAATTTCAATCTTAGAATCATTTAAGTAAGCCAGGTGCAGTGGCACATGCCTGTAATCCCAGCACTAAGGGAGGCACAAGCAGGTGGATCTCTGTGAGTTCAAGGCCAGCCTGAGACCAGGACAGCCAAGGCTATACAGGGAAACTTTTTCTCAGACAAACAAACAAAAAAAAATTGAGTAGTTATTTAATAAATATTTGTGCAGTTCTTTTTACTAGCTACAATAAGTGCTTTATAGAATGATCTTAGGAGCATTTACTATTAACTACATTTCATTGATAAGAAAACTAAGAGAAAACCCAGTAGTTAAGAACACATTCTTGAAAGGGGCAGGGAAGAGATGAGGGAGGGAGGGTGGGAATGGGAGTGAATGGGGGAGCGGGCTACAGCTGGGATACAAAGTTAATAAACTGCAACTAATATTAAACAACAACAACAAAAGACTACATTCTTATTGCTCTTCCAGAAGACGCAAGTCCCATTCCCCGGTACCAGTATCAAGCAGTTCACACCCACCTGTAACTCTGTCTGAGGAGGTTTCCAGCTTCTGCAGTTGTCTGCCCACATGTATGTGCGGGCGCGCGCGCGCGCGCACACACACACACACACACACACACACACACACACACACACACACACAGTTACATTCACACATACATGCACAGGCACCTAGGCAACATGCACAGGCACACACTTAAAAAAGCAAGGCTGAGATGTTAAGGAGCTTGCACAAGGTTTAGCTTTTCTTATCTAACAGATGGTATTTTCCAAGAAAGCAGGGTCCATGTGTCTGCTGTGTGCCCTGTGTCAAGTCAGTGTTTGTGGGGGTGGGGGTTAGATGTTAATTGCAGGGTAAAGGCTGATTTTACAATAATGGCTGGTATGTCTTTTATTTCTTAGTTTTGAATTTATATGACTGTACCCCAGACTTCTATTTGAGTAGTACTTTCTTGAACCTTATATGAGAGTCTTTCGTGACTTCCTTCCTTCCTTCCTTCCTTCCTTCCTTCCTTCCTTCCTTCCTTCCTTCCTTCCCTTTGTTTTTTCTTCCTTTCTTTTATTTTGGTTTTTCAAGAGAGGATTTCTCTGTGTCGTAGCCCCAGCTGTCCTGAAATGTGCTCTATAGATCAGACTGGCTTCAGATTTACAGACCCTCCTCCTCTGCCTCCTGAGCTTTGGGATTAAAGGTGCGCACCACCACGTCCAGCCATGCATACTTTAATGTGGCCTGAAGGTGGCTAACATGGGGATGATAACCATGGCTACTCCATTTTCGGGGGACCTAGAATTTGTTTACTCCTTTCTTGTCACTCCTGCCCCAACAACACCTTAATTCACTCACTGTCTATCGAATGAAATATACCGTAAAAAGAGTGTAGAACCTATACATTTCAAATATCTTTGGTCTGAGGATATAGCTTAATGCTAGAGTTCTTGTCTAGCATGCATGAGACCCTGCGTTTAGTCCCTGCCACTTTAAAGACCGAACTGTCATACAGCTGGTTGAAAAGCTTTTGTTCATCAAGGCTCTAGTCCCACATAAAAAGGCCCATTTGCAGTGTTACATTTGCCTTTTTTAATTCTTCAAAGTAAAACTTGTTCAGTTCCTCTTAACAAAGGTGTAAATTAAGGCTGGCATGCTGGTGTTTGCCTGTTGCTCAGCACCAGGGAGGCCGAGGCAGGAATTTGAGGTTACCTTGGGCTATACAGCAAAGAATGGTAAGAATCTGCTAGAGGGCACTGGCTGCTCTTCCAGAGGTCCTGAGTTCAATTCCCAGCAACCACATGGTAGCTCACAACCATCTGTAATGAGATCTGGTGCCCTCTTCTGACATGCAGGCATCTATGCAGGCAGAATACCCCACATGCAACAAATAAATGAATGAATGAATGAATAAATAAACAAACAAATAAATAAATAAATAAATAAATCTAAAAATAGAGAACACATTTGAAGGACACATTACATTTAGAAGGACTAAGTTTCCTTTTTTGTCAATAGTGATAATTCTCTGTAACCTTGAGAATCTGGGTTTAGTTATTATCCTCAGTATGCAGTGCCTTAACTTCCTTACTGTTAAAATTTTAGAGCTGGTTCTGATGAGATTATTTACAAGAGGAACTTAAGGGATAGTTCAGTTCTGTGATCGTTGTTCCATGCATTTGTCCAGTTGCGTGGTGACATTAGCTCATAGTGTTGGTAGGAAGATTGAGATAATTAAAAGTAATAATACTAGTTAGTAGTTAACTTTCTGGGCACGTGGTGTGTACTAGCAGAATCTGGACAGCAATACTGTGAAACTGGCTAGGAATGGATTGGAAGGTGGCGTAGGAAAAGCATTTTAAGGATTTTATAGTGTTCTAAACTTGGTAATAAAGTTAGAAGTGGATGAGATTAAATTTGAGAGGACGCAGACAAATCATGTGAAATAGAAGGAAGGCAGGCAGGCGCAGGCCCGGGTCCTCACATGCTAAGTGTAGACTGCTGCTGTGTTTTAGAGACAGGCAGAGTGGCTGACTGGCAGCCCTGCGAGGGCTGGGTGGGCGCAGTGCAGCTGATCGCTGCTCTAGGGCTTCAGGGTGCCTGGGAAGTAGAGGCACCAAGTAGGCCTAAAGGCCTAGCATGTGTCTGTGGGGCTCAAGTGGATCATCAAGTGAAAGTCTGTAAGAAGGCCTCCATCTCTAGATTCTGCCCTCCTGTAGCAGCCCAGGAGCCATGCCTTCACTGTCCTAGAGCAGGACAGGTTCATTTGTAGGAGAGTGTGAACCAAAAGGACATTAGATTTGTTTGAAAGATGATTGAACAGATAGGGCAGGACGCAGGTAAATGGGAATAGGCATGTGCCTTGCTGTGTATGGCAGGATAACCTTGAACTAGAACTCAACCTTCCAGATGCTAAGTTACAAGTGCATGCTATCTATCATGCTCAGCTGAGAAAGAACTTCTGTTCTTACTAGTAATATGATATATTTTATGGACAATTTGTTGGCTTCTCTCCCACCATTTATTAATTGCTTTCTTTTTTTTTTTTTTTTTTTGTTGTTTATTTTGTTTTGCTTTATTTGGATCAAGGTTCATTGGAGCTCTGGCTGGTCTGGAGCTCTCTATGTAGACCATAGTGCTCAGAGAGTGCTGGGATTAAGAGTTTGTGCAGCTTGCTTTCTTTTTTGAAACATTGGCCTTGAATTTGTGGTCCTGCCTCAGTTTACTACGGACTGGAATTATAGGCATGTGCCACCACTGCCTGCTCTATCATTTATTTGGGTCTATCAGGTATACTGATGGTTCTCATTGCATTCAGTAGGGATATCCAAGTTCATACGTAACCCTTTGTTTTGCTCTCTCTGATCGACTTATTTATTTATTTATTTATTTATTTATTTATTTATTTATTTATTTATTTATTTATTTATTTATTTATTTATTTTTTGAGGCAGGGTCTCTCTGTGTAGCCTTGGCTGTTCTGAAACTTGCTCTATAGACCAGGCTGAACTCACAGAGATCCACCTGCCTGTGTCTCCTGAGTGCCCAGTTCTTTTTTTGTTTGTTTAAATGTTGTGTTTACTTATTCTTTATTCTATGTGTATTTTGCTTGAATTTATTAATACGTCCATCATGTGTATGCTTGGTGATTGCAGAGGTCAAAGAGGGCATTGGATCCCTTGGAAATGGAGTTACATTTGGTTGAGAACCACCATGTGGGTGCTGGGAACTGAACCGAGTCTTCTGCAAGAGCAGCCATTACTCTTAACCACTGAGCCATCTCTGCTGCCCCAATCACTATTGATTTTATTTGGTACCCACATTGTTCCAGATATGACCTCTTCAAGATATTATCTTTTTCAGAAGTTAGGCCATTCTTTCATTTTTTGCATGCTTCCTTGCTTGTTGGTATATTTATCTTGTGTTTTCCTGTTCATTGCTAACATCAGTTATTTCTGTAAGGAACAGTTATTTCTTTTAGTTACTAGAGAACCCAAGATCTGAGAACCAAATTGGCATGGATCTTATCAGGGTGTTGATGCTCTAGCTCTCACTCAGAGTAGAATTGGTCAGGAATATGCATTTTCTCCCAGTCGCCTGCTGTTTATTCCTTTGCATTTACATAGGTTAGAGGCCAAACCATGCTGCTAATGTCAGCGCTGTAGTGTTTATGAACTTTACTCCTTTGTTTACTTGTAACCCTGGTTCTCACTTTAAAAAGATAGAGACTAAGGGGGCTGCAGAGACGGCTCAGAGGTTAAGGGCACCGGCTACTCTTCCAGAGGTCCTGAGTTCAATTCCCAGCACCCACATGTTGGCTCACAACTATCTTATCTTGAAATCTGGTGCCTTCTTCTGTTGTGCAGGTGCACATGCAGGCAGAATGCTGTATAATTAATAAATAAATTCATCTTTTAAAAAGAGATTGCTATATGCACGGGAATGCCTCCAGAAATCAGAGGTATCAGATTTCCCTGGAGCTGAGGTTAATGGGCCGGCTGACAGGGTGCTGGGCTTCAAGCCCAGGTTCCCCAGGAGGAGCGAGATGTGTTCTTCACCACCGAGCTGTCTCTCCAGCCCTCCTCTGCTTCTCATTATTGGTGTGTGTGTTTGTTTGTTGAATCTCATCTAACCCAGGGTGGCTTCACACTCACTATGCAGACTTAGACTTGATTCAGGATCCTTTTGTTTCCGTCCATCCCTCAAGTGGTAAGATTCCAGGCGTGTGCCACCATGCTTGGCTGTTTATCCCTAATATATTTACCTACGAATTTACTCAATGAACCTGAAATCTTGCCATGGCTATGGGACTCAGGAGGGGATAAAAGTAAAGCCCTTGCTAGGCTGAAGAGAGTAGAGCACTAGATATGCAGACAGTCTGCAGCCCATTCCCATGGGTGACTAAACTAAGGTCTTGACATGCATGAACTTGTGAATTAGTGATAAGAAAACAAAAAGCCAAGCAAGCCCAAAATTGTAATTTCAGGCAAAACATTCTGTAAGAATGGACATGTCACCATGGTGTATGATATGATTCAACTATAAATAGTGTTCACAGTCTTAAATGTGTTGAGAATCATGTGGGGTGATCAAAGAGGGCCTCAGGTTGTTAAGAAAGTCAAATCCTCTTTCTCCATAAGACACAGAGAGATAGATAGAGCTGAAATTTTTGGTTTTGTTTTTTGTTTTTCAAGACTAGGTTTTTCTGTGTAGCCCTGGCTGTCCTAGGACCATGATGGCCTAGAACTCAGAGATCCACCTGCCTCTTCCTCCCAAGTGCTGGGATTAAAGGTGTGCCACCACTGTTCAGCTTAGAATTGAAATTTTTAAAAAGCAGCTTAAGCATGTTAATAGAAGAAACAGCTAATAGAATGAAAGATGATTCTTTGTCCAATGTGGGCAAGAAGCACCATGGCACTGAATTGTGGAGAGAGACTTTGTGATTGATTGATGTAGTATTCCTGTGGATTTCCTTTTTTTCTTTTTTTTTTTTTTTTAATCTGCACCCTATTATTTAAGACTGACTGGTCCTTGAACTTAAAATCCTCCTGTCTCAGCCTTCCGAATGCTGGGCTTTACAGGTTTATGCTGCTACATAAACCTAGTGTATTACACTTTTTGAATGCCTTGCCTGTAGGATCCATTTTCTACTATATTAGTCCGATTACACTGAATAAAGCTAGTGTTAATGTACTTACTCCCCTTCTTTATCGTTGGCCACCTACCTGCAGCATTTGTCCCATTTTCCCAGCGTAGAGAGAGCTGGGAAGCAGGTGAAGGAGGTTCCTTGTTGAGAGGCAGCAGAAGCAGGAGGGCTCTGCTGCCCGATGCACGCGTGCAGCTGTAGCAGAAACAGTGCTTGTCCACCAAGACCTTTCTCTGCCGCCTCTGCATCTGATTCCCTGCTCCTTAGAGGTTGTGTGAGCCATTTGGTTGCTTAAACTAGCTAATGGAGAAAGTGGCACTAAGAATGAGCTCCAAGAAAATGGATTATTTATCCACCCTAGTTGTATATAAAGAAAGACAGTGAAGAATTGAGAAAGCGTTTTACAGTGATAGTGACATTTGTAATCTCAGCACTGGAGAGGTGAGGCAGGAACGTTGCCAAAAGTTTGGTACCAGCCTGGGTATCTATGAGAGACGCCTCAGAAACCAACATACATTGGGGCTGGAGAGGTGGCTTTGTGGTTAAGAATGCCTGTTGCTCTTTGTGAATACCTGTCTTTGGTTTCCAGTACCCATGCCGGGAGGCTCCAGTAACTCCAGCTGCAGGGAGTTCTGATGCTCTTTTCTGGGCTTTGGGTGCCTCCCCCCGCCCCCATGGCTTAGATTGATATCCCTCCCACACAAATTGTGATCATAAAAAAAGGAAAAGGAGTATTGGGAGGTAGAGGCAGGCAGATCTCTGTGAGCTGGAGGCCAGCCTGGTCTACATAAAGAGTTCCAAGACAGCCAAGATTTCACAGAGACCCTGTCTCAAGGAGAGTAAATTGTGATCAGCACTATTTAATTGCTGAGGTTAGTCTGCTCTGAATATAGTTTAAAGGAACCGCGAAAGAAAACACGGATTCTGCAAATCTAGGTATACCCACACTGCCAAAAAATAAAACAGTCCTGCTGGGCAGGATTATGCAAAATGGATACCAGCTACTAAGTCTGATCTTAACATTTTACTGGTGGCAAAAGAGTTCCATACTCTTTGCAATTTCTGTCTTTGGAGCTAAAAATTGGTAGTTCTGTAGCTCTATGTGAAGGTGTTTATCTGTCATAGAAGTATTGCTACTTTTCGGATGCTAAGGGATCCAGATATCTGCTGGGCGGTAGCCCATGCCTTTAATCCCAGAAGAGACAGACAGATCTCTTGAGTTTGAAGCCATCCTACTGCAGAGTGAGTTTCAGGACACCCAGGGCTACACAAACAAGCCCTGTCTCAAACAACCAAAAATAAAATAAAATAAATACAAATATCTACTAAAATATTTTTATTTTAAAAACTAACTTCTTACTTGCTAACAGCTGGTAGAACTATGTTTATTTCGTTTGTTTCACAAATTGTTTATCATGAGTTATTAAAAATTTGTGTGTTTGGGACACTGCTATTAACAAGAGACAAAGACTTTAGCGTTTGAGAGGATACAGAAATGAATTCATTTCAGGGTCCGTGCGCAGTAAGTGTCTTCCTTGAGGAGCTCTCTACCTGCGTGGGTCTGCTGTCCTGTGCCTGTTGTGGGAGTTGGTGTTCCCAGCCGCTTTCAAATAGGGAAAGTAGGGATTTAATAAGGTGAGGGTAAAAACAGAGTATGCTCTACAGAATGAGAGCGGCCTGAGCAATAAGCCCTCCGCCCTTCAAATCTTTTTGAGGCTCGAGAGATGGCTCAGCAGAGGACCTGGATTTGAGTCCCATTACCCACATGGCAGCTCATAACTGTCTATATATTCCAGTTCCTGGGGATCTGACACCCTTTTCTGGTCTCGATGGGTACTAGGTATGCACAGTTCTACAAGACACCCAGTACACATAGAAAAAATATAACCAGGAAGAGCATTTATCCTTATCTTGAGATTAGGTCTCACTAAGTTGTCTAGGCTGGCTTTGCATTCATGCTGTAGCTTTAAACTTATGATCTCCCTGTCTCAGATGCCTAAGATCCAGGATTACAGCTCTGTACCACCAGACACAGCTTCAGGAGGCAGAGGCAGGTGGATCTCTGAGTTTGAGGCCAGCCTGGTGTACACTGCTGTCTCAGGACAGAATTGGCTACACTGAGAAACCCTGTCTCAGGAAGAAAAAAAAATACCTTTATGCTGAATTGTCCACAGCACCTACTTGGTGGCTCAGAGCCACCCGAAACTGCAGTGTCAAGGTATCTGGCGCCTCCTGTGGCATTCCAGGCCGGGAGTCACACATGGTGCGCATGTGGGTGAGTCACTCCTGCACATTAAGCAAAAGTGAAAATGTTTTGTTACAGTTAAACATGGTCCTGGCGCCTGGATTGTGTATGAGCATGTGATTGTCATTACACACCTGAGGAGGTCAGAGTGGGTTCAGAGGATAGAACTCAGGGCATCAGGCTTGGCTGTAATTGCCTCTGCCCACCAAATCGTCTCCCTGACCCCATATTCCATCTTTTGTTTGGGTCTTGGATTTTTGAGATAGGGTCTCTCTACATAGTCCTGGCTGTCCTGTAACTCACTATGTAGACCAGGCTGACACCAAACTCACCGAATGAGAGCAGATCTGTTTTCCTCTGCCTTCTAGTCCTGGGATCTCTTATTCCATTTTTGTTGTTGTTGTTGTTGTTGTTTTTGTTTTTGTTTTTTTTTTTTTTTTGGTTTGCTTATTTGTTTTTTAATTTATACAATATTCTGCCTACATGTAGGCCTACACGCCAGAAGAGGGCACCAGATCTCATCATAGATGGTTGTGAGCCACCATGTGGTTTTTGGGAATTGAACTCAGGACCTTTGGAAGAACAGACAGTGCTCTTAACCTCTGAGCCATCTCTTTAGCCCCTATATTCTGTTTTTTAACAATTAGAACCAAACCGAGAACTTGGATTTTCTTCTGATAGGTGCATAACACCCAGTTATTTTTTAAGTTTTAACTATTTCTGATGATAAAATAATTAGCACTGTTTAATGAGTACTTGGAACGGGTAAAGGTGTGTCTGCAAGACTGAAGGAAAAAGAGGAGAAAAAGTTGAAATTGAAACTGATAGTTTTGGTTTTTTGTTTCTGTTTTTATGACAGGGCTCTGTGCAGCCCAGGCTGCTAGACCAGGCTGGTCTTGAACTCACAGTGTCTTTCGTTGCTCAGTGCCGTCATTCATCTCATCTACTTTTAACTGTCAGGTAAAACCTTTGAGATGTATTTGTAGCAGACCATTAGCTCCCTCCCACCCAAAAGCTGAGAGTGTCATCAGATGGCACCTGAAACTTGCTAGAGCAGCGTCCTGTGCTGGAACCAGCCTGCCACCGACCTGCCACCCACCTGAGTGTCTGATAAATGTATTGCTTTCTGTCTGTCTTTTGTGCTCGTAACTAGTAAGCTTGTGTGTCCATTTCCACAGTGAAACACTGTGTTAGGGCATCCTCAGTCTGTGTTCCTGGCCTTGGTCATTTATTTGGCTCAGAGTAGATGGTCTTTGAGGTGAGAGCTAGATTTTGCACAGATTTTTTTTCTTTTTTAACAGATTCACATCACGTACTTGCAGTCTTTTATGTAGTTTGGATTCTGTTTTGTGTTGTACACTTGGGTACACTAAGTAGAAAGGAGATAAAAGACAGAATGATGACTGTGTCCATATGATTCCTCCTGGCCCCAGCCCAATGCTGGGGACCAACACAAGAGCCTTAAGATGGCAAACCAGTGCGTTACTACTAAGCCACAGACTTCCAGCCCGAGAGTTAGTTTCTGTTTTTCTTTTGTTGTTGTTGTTTGTATTTGTTTGTTTTGAAGCAAGGTTTCTCTGGGTAGCCCTGGCTGTTATGGAACTAGCTCTGTAGACCAGGCTGGCCCCAAACTCAGAGATCCGCCTGTCTCTGACCCATGTGCTGGGCTTAAGGTATGTACCACCACCACCCAGCTTCCAAGATTAAGTTTTAATTCAAATTTAGTAATTGATCCATCCCAGCCACAGGTGGCTGGTGGCGTAGCCCTTCCAGTGATATGGGAGACTTAGAGAAGAGTGTTTGTTGGAACCACAGTTCCTGGTAGAGGGATAGAGCGAGTTACATGGACATAATATAGAATTGGTGGTCATGGTGTCCTCTCTTTCCTGTGGTTGTCTTTTTAGAGAAATTAAACAGCTGAGTATTTAGGTAAACAGTTCAGAATATGGTATGAATTCAAAAAATGCTAAAAGGTTTGCATGGTACAAATAGCTTTTTTTCGTCATTCCCAGCCTTAGAAGCAGTGGTTTTTAGCTTATGTGTTGACTTCCTGAGTCTCCTGTTCGAGGATGGGAATATCTGGGCTGCTTTGGCAGGTGCTCAGTGATTCTGGACTGTGTTTTCTCTTGGGAGGCTCTGTGGCTTCCTTCCTCTCAGTATGTTTGTTTGTTTGTTTGTTTGTTTTTAACCCTCTTTTTCATGACATTTTCGCTGTGTTTAGTTTTTTGTTTTGTTTTCTTGTAGGAGTTAACACACGCCTTTAGAATGCTAGACAGGGAGCTGTCAACCTAGTCCTGCCCCTCCTGTTTGTTTGAGGTATTGTCTCCCAAGAGCTTGAACATAATTCCCCTGCCTCCATTCTAAGTGCTGTCTGCATGTGTGTGAGGGAGATGCTGTCCTGTGTAGCGCAAGCTTATCGGGAATTCAAAATCCCTCTGCCTCAGCTTCCTTAGTGCTCAGATTACAGGCATGCCATCACACTCATATATTTTCCTTCAGTTCAAAATTTTTCTTTGACTATGTAAACCCCCAAACAATGGACATTTGTGGAAATGGTTTACAAAGTATCCCATGTTGGGTGGTATATGTTGACCTGGCAAATTCAGGACTTTGCATTTGTCTTTGGGTGGAACCTTTTAGGTGACTCCTGTTCTTATATTCAAGGTCTCTTGACTTGTTTTGTTCTTGTTGTTTGGGGACTTGAATAAAACTTATTAAACTATTTGTTTGTTTGTGGGTATATACATGGCCAGCATGTGTGTGATCAGAGGACAATTTTTAGAGTCAGTTCTCTCCTACCAGTTAAGCCTGGGCATTGATCTCAGGTTGTCAGTCTTGGTGGCAAGTACCTTTATCACTGTTCTCTTTCTCTCTCTCTCTCTCTCTCTCTCTCTCTCTCTCTCTCTGTCTCTCTCTGTGTCTCTCTCTGTCTCTCTCTCACACACACACTGTCTGTCCCCATCCCCTTTGATAGGTTCATTATGACCCAAGTCTTTTAATCTTAATTTAAGACTAACTTCTACTTGGAGCTAATCTGTAATGCTTACATTAATTTTTCTACTGTTCACAATGTGTATGTAAGTGGAGTTGCACATGCGTTACATCGTGCATGTGCACGTCAGAGAGCAACTTTTGGGAGTCTGTTCTCTCTCTCTCTACTAACATGGGATCAAAGTGTAGACCTCCGGTAGTTCGTTTTATACAGAAAATACCTTAGCCTTTAGGCCATCTTGCCAGCCCTAAAAGGAACTTTCATTTGAGAAAGTAGGTGTGTGTGTCTGTGGTGCTGAGAAATGGACAGCATGGATTTGTTGTGTTCTTGGTGTGATGTTGCAGGTGGTGGGCTGGTTAACAGAGCACGGGTCATTTCACCCTTTCATCTTCAGGTCAGGGACAGATAGCTCTGTAATACTGCATGCTGTGAGTAAATTACAGTGTTAGGAATTAGTTTCCCTTTTTATTTTAAGAGGATAGAGGGCTGGAGTGTAGATTAGTGATAGCAGGCGCCAGGCCGTGGGTTCACTGCTAGTATCCCTCCTGCCTCCCTACCCCTGAAAAGGATAAAGTGCTATAGAGACTGGGGAGAGGGAGGGTCTGATAAAGTCCTCACAAATCTGGATCAGTTTGAAGAGTCATCTGTTAGGACTTTGTTATGCTGTAGAGGTCTGACTCACAGTGAGACTGTTTATTCCAACATATAGAAGGCCACCCCTCCCTCCCCTCATAGATACTGCCATTGGTCCATAGCAACTCAAGACTCAGAGGACAGAGAAGAGTTTCTCTTAAGCCAGCTGTAGCCTATAAGCCAGCATTAGGAATTGGAAGCAGTAGGGTTTCACGTTATAGGCCAGCTTGGGCTTCATAGGAACTAGACCCTGCCCTCACCAGAGAGGGAGGCGGCAAGAGGCGGGGGAGAGAAAATAATGCAATAACATGATTTTTTAAGTGTTTTGGGGAAGGCTGGAGAGATGACTGAGCACTGGCTGCCCTTTCAGGAGCCTGGGTTCTCCTTCCAGCAACCACATGGTGGCTCACAGCTGTCTGTAACTCTGCTTTTAGGAAATCTGATGTCCTTTTCTGGCCTCCTTAAAGACCAGGCACACGTGGTGCAGACACACAGTCAGCCAGAACACCCACGCCAACAGAATAACAAAAAATGTACTTTGGGGAGAAGCATAGCCAGAAGGGAGCATGTATGTTATCAGAGGGGGCAGGACAGGTATCAGCAGCCCCATCTGTAGGTGAGCCAAGAGGAGGCAACTGGCACCTGTGTTAGCCCGCAGGCCTTCTGCTGCGCTCTCCCTGAAGCCAGGCCAGGCCTCCCTATCTAGGGCTCTGTGTGAGCTGACCTTGCAGTCCCTTCCCACTCTGCAGTTGCTGGTAACACCTGCTTCCTACTGCCCAGACCAGGCGGCTTTGTGTTACAGCTAGACTTTTATGAGTGCCTCCCTGACCTCTAGCACATAGACTAGGTCACATGTATTCATCTCCCCACTTCTGTCTTTCTTTATCTAAAGGGACTGACAGAACTGAAGGTCTGTCTCGCCTTTTACACCTGCTGCCTGTGCTCTCATAAATATTCTGGGTCTGTGATGGGTACCTCTCCTAATGAAGCTACTCCCTGGACAGAAAGGCTTGCTCCCCCACTTCAGGTGTTTATGCTGCAACTCTCCTCCTAAAGCTTGTCCAAGGGTAATTTCAACTCCGCTTTTTTCTACAGACCTGCTCTGTTTTTAAAACTCTGTGAGAACTGACTAAGCTGGACATGACCCCTTATCGCTAAGGATGGCTCTGCAGCAGATAGCCCTGCTTTGCTCTTGGCTTAGATTCCCTCTGTGTTGTTTGCTCACAGCCTAAGTTCGTGCACCTGTCCAACATCACCCAGGCACTTGTATCCACTGTCTGGTTCCTTCAGACTGACCCTCTTGTTGGATATTTGAATTCATCCTGGTTTATTGCTGTTAGCAGCAACATTTGATGCATAACTGTGTAGTCCACAGTGACTGTGTAAGTGACAGTGTCTGTTTTTGAGATTAAAAAAGTCAGAATGGTGGTGGCAGTAGTGATGGTCATGCTGAAGGAAAAATTCAGTTTAAACATTTGAGTTGGAGAACATACAGCCACCTGCAACCTTGCACATAAAGAGTCGGAGCTCCACCACACACAACAGGAAAAAGCAAAAGCGATCCCAGGTGCCCATTAACCAAATGGAAACGCAAAACAGTACATCTATAAGATGGTTTACACTGCCATTCAAAACTATAAGGTACTATGCCCAACTACAGCAGCAAGTCACAAAACAAAAACTTGCTGGCATATGAGGAGGTGATCATAAAGACAGAGCAGGCCTGGAGAGAAGTTGCTTCTTGTAGAGGACTGGGGTTTGATTCCAAGCACCCATATGGTAGCTCCCAACTATCTGTAACTCCAGTTCCAGGAAATCCAACACCCTTTTCTGACCTCTAAAGGCACCAGTCACACACGTGGCACACTTATACACATGCAGACAAAACAGTCGTACACATAAAATAATTAATAAATCCAACAGAAAAAACAGACAAACCTAATAGACTAGTACTTGCAAATAGCTGTGGGGTGTGGGAGAAATGGGAAGTCACTGTTGCTAAGCCAGGAATTCTTCACAAATGGCAGGAGTACTCTGAACGTTCTGCCACTGGCAAACAGCTGCACGGTCTGGGAACACAATCAAGACCACTGGCTCACGCACTTAGATAAATTGTGTTCAGTGAATTAGAACAATAAAGCTGTTACTTTAAGATTTTATTTTTTATGTGTATGTGCCTATATGTGTGCATGGACACATGTATATGGGTATTCATGGAGGCCAGAAGAAGGCCGACAGATTCCTGGAGCTAGAGTTATGAGCAGTCATTAACTGCCCAAAGTGGGGCCCTGTAGAAGAGCATTGCGCTGCACAGGTACATACTCCAAAGCTATTAACAAGTGGGTGGAGAAATCTCAAGCCTAAATATGGTTTAGGAAGAATAATTGCTGCCAGATTAAAAGGAAGTACCGCAGAGAAAATGTGTCCAATGAAAGAACAGAGCAAAAGCCAATCTAAAATAAGTTTTTTCGGGAATGAGGGCAGAATCTCATGTAGCCCCTGCTGACTTTAAGCTTTCTCTATAGCTAAAGGTGACCTTCACTTTCTGACATCCCCTGCCCCACCCCAAAAACTGAGGTTATTGGTGACTACCACTCAGTTTATGGCATGCAGGGAACTGAACCCAGGGTTTCACATATGCAAGCAAGCACTCTACCAACTCAGCTATATCCTAACTTTCCTCCTTTTCTCTTAAATATAGGGGCTCATTTGTAACCTTACTAGCTTTGAACCCAGAATTCCCCTGCCTTAGCTGTCTGAGCACTGCTTTAATAACAGGCCTGAGCTACCATATTTGGCTCACGCTGTTTGTCTGTTTGTTTGTTTGGGCCAGCTGTGGCTTTATTTCCTCTGTATCCATCTTTGTTTTCTGTGTCATGTCCTCCTCCCTTTCCCGTCTTCTTTTATTTTTGATTCTCCTGGTTTATATATTAAGATGGTTCTAGTTAGGAAAGACCCTGAGTCTGTCAGTCCAGTTTCTGGTGTGGATAGCAGATTAGGAGTTGGCTCCATAGAAACCCTTGAGAGGAAACGCTCCATGAGGAGATGAGGAGCTACATTTCGGGGTCTGAGTTGTAAGGTGCTGTCTCTCTCGCCTGGTGCCTAGGCGTGTCAGTGTGGTAAAGTGGTGGAGAAAGAGAAACAGACAGGGACTGCCCTCTTTCTACAACTTTTCCCTGGCTAGCTACCTATGCTCATTATCAATTCAACATTTATAAAACACTGTAATATGCCAGATACAAGAGATACCCATGTCCAAGGACTGGAATTTAACAATGGAGGCAGAAAAAAAAAATAGGTATCACTTGTAAGGTAGTACTAAATATGCAGCAGGGGTGAAATGCTGATTTCTGATCCTCACAGACCTGGGCAGGGCCTCCATCACGCTTTCTGCTGTTCGTAGACAGCAGCCTTTGTCCTTCTGCAAATGGCTCATGATAAAAGTCTGGAGATCCTCAAGTGTGTCATAGTAGTTGGTGGTTAACAACAGTGGGGAGGAATTGGCAAGAAGAATGGATTACAGCGGAGAGACAGCCAGGCCTGAGTGGTGATAGGCTGGTGCAGTTGAGAAGGGCCCCGTGTACCTGAGCACACAGGGCGATGGCAGTAGTTAACTTTAGCACAGTTCCTATTTACAGAAATGTTAGAAAGAGAGCATGGGGAGTCTCTGTACCCACATACCCGGTTTCCCTTTCTAGTGACATATGATGCCAGTGCTGTGCTCTGCTGTCTTAGGCCCTTTTGGTCGGTGACATTTCCGTAAACTTGTCTTCTTTTAGATGGCACTGCTGTCTTGTGGCCCACTGATGAGAAGTTTTATAGGATGTCTGGGGTTGTTACCTTTTCCCGTCATGCCTAGAGTGAGGTTATGGCTTGGAGGGAGGAAGGCCACAGAGAAAAAGTGCCACTCTTTTTCCTTAAAAGAGATGTAAACGTAGAGGTACCATGAATACATTGTATTTTAAGCTTTTCCTTTTTATTGTGTGTATGTGCTCTCTGTCTGTGCACGGGTGTCAGAGGAGGAGCTCAGATCCCGGGAAGTGGAGTCACAGATGCTTGTGAACCATGTGGGTGCTGGGAACTGAACCCAGGGCCTCTGGAAGAGCAGCCAGTGCTCCTAACTACTAAGCCGTCTCTCCAGCCCCTATGAGTGCACCCTAAGGTGAAAATCCAAATGGTGGGGAAGCACATACAACTAAGTTCCAGACTGTTATTTCCTTGTTTCTACCTAGTGGCCCACTTTTTGTCTTAGGAATTTATTGACTTTTATATTTTTTTAATCAAATTTTAGTGTTGTCTTTAATTTTATATTTTAAAGTAGGTGTTATAATTTCTCATGTGGCTTCAGAGCCTCCTTCCCCACCTCATTTCTTTTCTGAGTACTTTTGTTGTTTGTTTGTTTTTTTGAGGCAGGATCTTACCATGTAGCCCTCACTGACTTCTGTGTAGCCTTGATTGGCCTTGAACTCATCACTGGCATGAACTACCATGTCTAGCTTTTGACTTTTTATATCCTATTGTGGTTTATCTACACTTTTTGCAATTTTTCTTTTTTATATAATTAAAGAATTTTAAGTTATGTGTATAAGTCTATGTGTGGGAATGTGAACATGAATTCTGGTGCTCTTGGAGGCCAGAAGAGGATGTCAGACCCCAGAGCTGGAGTTATAGACAGTTGAGAGGCATATGACATGGGTGCTAAGAACTGAGCTTTGTTACTCTGCAGAAACAGTATGTGTCTAACCACTAAAGCCATTTCTCTAGCCCCAATGGTTTTGCTTTTGAATTCATTTATTAGAAATGGAACCTAAAATCAACTAGAGCCAATCTCAGCACTCTGGAGGCACAGGCAGGCAGATCACTGAAGTCGAGGATAGCCTGGACTACATAGTCATACCAGCCAAAGTTACAGGGTGAGACACCCCCATGGTGCCCCCAGAGGCAATTAAAATACACATCTCATCATCTTTTACTTTTATTTGTTGAGACAGTGTCTCTTTGAGATCCTGAAATTCATTGACTTATCTAGACTGTCAGACTAATGAGCCAGGGTTCCCTGAGAGAGCTGTGAAGCCTGTATTCAGCAGTGTGGGTGCTGCACCTCATCTTCACAGCAGTGCTTCCCTCAGCTTATTAAGGGTGAAAGACCTGTGGGGTGTAAGGCCTGCAGGGACATAGTCAGCACCCCTCGAAACCAAGCAGCACACGTGTTGATTTGAAGCCCTGTCTTGTGTCTTGAGGTTGGCCTTTGGAGGGTAAAATCTCTGTAGTGTTTCTGTACACGCTGGACGAAGCTGTAGGGGTGTTCTGCGCAGACTCTGAATGCTGTGAAGATGCAGTAAAGTACTTTCCATAGGTCTGACTGGCAGTGTGGTACGCTGCTGGTGTCCATTGCTGCCGGGTGAGGAGTTGCTAGGTGCATTTATGGCCAGCGTCAGTTCTTCTAGGGCAGCACCTGCACAGCGGCACTCTCTGGCCGTCGTGTGAGCCTCACCGTGCTGAAGCAGCTATTGCTAGTTTCTGCCTTTCTTGCTCCTTGTTCCAGCTCTGAGTTTATTTTTTTCCTCCAACACTTGGCATCCACTGACTAGAAATGGCAGCCTTAGCGATGCAGCAGTTAGGGCATCTGTTTCTATTTAGGGAGAGTGGCAGGGGCTCTCGTCATCCTACAGCTCTCAGTGCGCACAGAGCAGGTGACTTCTGTAATCTGTTTGATCCCTTCAAGAAACAACTGTGTGACTTTTCTTCTTTCCTCTCTCCTGCCTCGTTCTTCTCTCTTCTATAGCTTGAACTCATTATAGAGCCTAGGCTGGCCTCAATTGCACAGTAATCCTCCTGCCTCAGCCTCCCAAGTGCTGAGATTATAGGCACAGCGCTAGAGTCTGTGCACTCTTCCTAGCCACCCACCTCTGTTCAGGAAACCATTGACACTCATTTTACCAGCCCCCAAACGTCCTGTGACTAGACAGGAATTGTTGTCTTAGTCACTTTCCTATTGCTGTGAGGAGACACCAGGACCAGCCAGGGGCTCGTTTACCGTTTCAGAGGGTAAGTCCATGACTGCCGAGGCGAGAATGTGGCACAGACCAGTGTGGCTCTGGAGCAGAATTGATAGCTCACGTTTGATGTACAAGCAGGGGCCAGAGCGACTGAGATTGGGCCTGGGGTCTGGGGCCTGGCGTGGGCTTTGGAGCCTCAATGCCAACGAGGTCCCGCCTTCTCACCCTTCCTAATCAGCCCACCAGCTAGATAGAAACCAAACGCTCAGAACTTTGATTGTGCAGGAGGCCATTCTCATTCTTTCTCATTCAGACCATCACACTTTCCTCAGGGTTTATCCTTAAGACAGTTGTGCGGATGAGTTATCAATTATTTTTGTTGCTGTGTACTAGTCTGGTGTGAAAACACCATCATCTGCCTGTCTTCTCTTACATATTTGTATGCTTTTCTAGTTTCTGGTGGCTGCGAATAGGTGTCTTTATTCTATCTTTTATGTGTATGAGTATTTTGCCTCCATATATGTCTATGCACCAGCACATCTTCCTTGTGTCCATGGAAGCCAGAAGAAGGTATCAAATCCCTTATAACTGGAGTTATAGGGGATTGATTACAGGCCACCATGTGGGTGCTAGGAATCAAGCCTGGGTCTTCTGGAAGAGTAGTAAGTGCTCTTAACTACTGTGCCATCTCTCTAGTCCCATCCCCTAAATTTCTTTTTTTTTTTTTTTTATTAAAATCTTTTATGTACAAATCACACAGTGGAGAGACACTCTGCAGACTGTGAGAAAAAGTTCGCACATTCACATCTAACTTGCATCCGAAGAATGCTCACGCTCAGCAAGCCAAGAAGCCAAGAAGAAGCCAGGTTTTTGTTGTTGGTGGTGGTTTATTTTACTTTATTTTTGTTTTTCGAGACAGGGTTTTCCTGTGTATCCCTGACTGTCTTGGAACTCACTCTGTAGACCAGGGCTGGCCTCAAACTCAGAGATCTACCTGTCTCTCCCTGAGTGCTGGGATCAAGGTGTGTGCCATCATCACCTGATTCAGCTTTTTTTTAATGGGGGTAAAAGTCTAGTTACTTCACCAAAATATACAGATAGCATATCATGAAAAACTGTCCAGTATTACTGAGCATTAGAGAAATTTAAATTAAAGCCATTGTGTGAATGCACTAAACTAAAAGGCCTAGGTAAAACTAAGTACTGACAAGAGTGAAGACTTGTACTGTTTTTGCTGAAACAAGTGAGTTATTATAAAACCACTGGAAAACAGGCAGTCTTTTAAAAAGAATTAACTATGCTTACCAAACTCACATGTCCTCAACGAGGCTCACACACAGCTGTTTCCAGCTTTATTTGGGGACTGGAGAACAGTCAAGAGCACTGGCTGCTCTTCTAGAAGGCCCAGCACCCACATTGGGCAGCTCCCAGCCATCTGTAACTCTCAGACAAACATGGCTTACTTACATACACATATGTAAAAATTGAAAAAAATGTTAAAAAACGTTTTAGGTATTCATAGGGAAGGTAAAATAAATCCAAGTGAGTGAAGAGAACTGAAGAGGGAGAAAATGGCTCTGGCTGTCGAGTTGCCGTGGAACAGCATCGGGGCTGGGTGTGGAGGTGTTCAGGAGGCGGGAGTCTCAGAGTGCGAGGAGAGCGAAGTGAGCTCAGTCTCCACAGCAAGTTTCAGGACAGCGAGGGCTGTTTAGCAATCAGCAACAGAGAATGTCCAGCCTGTCCACATTGGGGCACAAAGCAGAGAGCAAGTGTTAAAAAGCGTCAGGCTGCTAAGTGTCGGGAGACACTAGGGTTCCTAGACGGCTGGTGGGCAGCAGCGCTGCGGGGCGCCACCCAGCAGCAGCTTCCCTTAGACAGGCTTTAGGAGTGTGTAGGAGCGCTAGCTCAGGGCAGACAGCGAATAGCGGGCGGGAGAAGGCCTTCGGAAGGAGGTGCAGCAACTGCCCCCGTTCCGAAATGTTCTGCATCTACTTTGTTGGTATCTGCAGTGCCACATCCTCTTGGCCCACAGTTCTAGGTCTTTTGTGCTGAGATGCTCCATGGATCCCAAGAATGAGCCAGGGTACAGTGAAAGGCTGAGGACCTCGTGGTCCCAAGGCCACCCTATAGCTGTCTAAACTGGTATTTAAATCCCCTAGGTATTTATTGAACTCTAGAATGTGACAGGGAGCCTTGAGTGTGGGCAAGCACTCCCAGGGCTGGACAGAGTGAGACTGCAGACACCCTGAGCTTGTGAGCTGGGTGGGTGTGAGCGTTGCTGCTGGCAGGGCTGAGTCAAGTGCCTGTTAGGTAAGCTTGTGTGTCTGTGGGGGTAGGGAAGTTGGCAGCCAGCAACAGGCCCCCATTTACTGCTGTACTTGGGTCACTCGTTGCTGGTGTCCCCGCTGACAGTATATAGCTGCAGGACCTTAAGAACTATGCCTAGCCATGCCTGCTAGTACAGGCCTGTAGTCCTGGCTACTTAATGCCCCAGCAGGAGGTTCATAACAGTGTACTAACGGCCCGAGCTACAGTGGCAGGGACCATGGCTCAACATTAGAAATAAAAAGAGGGGTCAGTGGTAAAGTTTTTGTCTGGTGGGTGCAAGGTGCTAGGTTCAATGCCTAGTAGTAACACCAGAATGGGGAAAGTGGTTTTCCAGCTAGCATCAGTAACATGGTAGGTTTTAGCCTACACACCCGAGGATGTTGGAGATCTAGTAAACCACTAGGCTCTTGCCTCTTGGTTGCTGCTCTGTTCTGATACAAACTCAAACTGAGGTTAAGGACAAAGGGCCATCTTCTGTGGATTATGGTCCTGTTACCATATCTAATGGTACTTTTCCTAAAGCAAATTCACAAGGTTTTTTTTTTATGTGTTTTTCTAAAAGTTATATAATTTTTGTTCATTTACAGAGTCCTTACTTCCAAGGTCCATTTTAAAGATTCATTCACCCCTCCGTCCCTTCCTCCTGTCTTGCTCCTGTTTTCTCCTCCTCGTGTAAGGACATGGTCTCAGTCTGCAGTTCACATGTGTGGCAGTTCTCATCTGTCTTCTGAATGCCAGTATTGTAGGTGTGAGCTGCCAAGCTCACTTCTGTTTGCTTCGTTCTGAGACTCACTTGTGTAGCCTTGGCTGGCCTGGAACTCACTGTGTAGACCAGGCTGGTCTTAAACTTTTCAAGAGAATCTTTCCTCTTTCTCTTCCTCCTCTTCCTCCTCTTTTACCTTCTTCAAATGTTGGTGTACACCTTGAATTTTGCACACATCTTGAAGGTGTGCACCTTGCACTTCAAAGTTTCTATCGTTTATTTTGTTACTCAAATTAGTCAAGATTTGGCTAGTGGAAGATAGAATCCATTGTTCTTTGGCAATCTTCTTATTTTCTGGTATAATAAAACATTTTAGGGTCATCTTGTAATCTTGTGAGCCCTGGAATAAAATATTTCTTCACGATATCTTGGTTCCTTTATTGGACACATGTTTAGAAGTCCCCTCTGGGGGTTAATGTGCTTAGTTTTCCATCCCTCAAGGCTCTCTGAGTGGACAGATGTGCACACACCTGTGATCTTCTGGGTGACGGAATGGACGGTGCATGCTGTTACCGGCAGTCCTGCCTACTGCCTGGCTGTCTTTCTGAAAGCTCCCCTTTTCTGTGTGTGTGACTCTTCTTCGAGCTTAAGTGTTTTGAGAGTCATTCATGTTCTTATTGTTCAGTTCATGTGCTTTATAGCCTAGTTGTATTCTAGTGCATGGATCTGTGACAGTTTGGAGACAGAAACTGTTAGACTTTCCCTCCAAAGCATTAGCTGCATCTCATATTGCCACTATCAGTTCAGAGAGTTTCATTTTCTCCACATTATCACCAAACTTGAGCATTGTTTTAATTTTTCTCTTTGTACTTTTTAGTAAACATGGTATAGTAGTTACTCATGGAGCTTCAATTTGCCTTTCCCCTGAGCTGTTGGTTTTTAACCTTGCCGTCCCCCTTTACTTCCTCTTTCTGAGAGACAGGTATGGTGGGGGGGAGTGAATGAATATTCTCCCCTGCCCCCAGGGTTTCTCTGTGTAGCCTTGGTTGCCCTGAAACTTGCTTTGTAGTCCAGGCTGGCCTTGAACTCACAGAGATCCACTTGCCTGTATCTCCTAGTGCTGGATTAAAGCTGTGTGCTACCTCCACCCAGTCTCTTCTCTTTTCTTTTTCTTTTGTGTTGGTTGGTTGGTTGGTTGGAGAATATTTTTGTGGGCTCTCATCTTGCTCTGTAGTTCTGGCTAACTGAGAACTTCCCGAGTTTCTCAAATGTTGGGAGTGTAGGCATGTTGTGTGTGCGACCACTTTCTTTAATGAGTATTTGTTTTGGTATGAATGTCGGTCTACTCCAAAACCCATGTTTAAATCTGTATGGCCAGTATACTGGGAGGTGGGACCTTGAAGAAACCTAGAGGCCGAGAGAGCTTCACACTTAAGAACAGGCTCAGGGTCTTCACAAAAGTCTGGTCAATGGGCTGGATCTCTGCTAATGTTGCTGCTGTATGCAGAATTAACATTTTTATTATATTAAAAAGGCATTCAAGACTAGGTGTGGGTACGTATTTTCAATCTCAACACTTGGGAGGCAGAGGCAGGTGGATTGCTCAGAGTTCAAGGCCAGCCTGGTCTACATAGCAAGTTCCAGACCAGTCAGGAATACATACTGAGACCCTGTTTCAACAAAAACAAAATTTTAAAAAGGCATATTCACAGTCAGGCGGTGGTGGCACAAGCCTTTAATCCCAGCACTTGGGAATCAGAGGCAGGCGGATCTCTATGAGTTCAAGGCCAGCCTGTTCTACAGAGTTCCAGGACAGCCAGGACTACACAGAGAAACCCTGTCTCGAAAAACCAAACCAAACCAAAAATAATGAAAGAAAGAAAAGAAAAATAAAAAAGGGCATATTCAAACGTAGATGATATGTCACTTCTATTTGTCATATTCCTGTCTCCCCACCCTTAAGATCCTGTTTCTTTCCCATGTGAAGCCATCTTAGCAGACTTTGTGAAATTTTTAAAATACTGTTTTAGAGTTATTTTAGTTATTATTAGTGTATGGGTATGAGGTGAAGGGTAACTGGTTATGCCATATCGTAAGGCTCAGAATAGTGGTGGTATTTACTGCTTATTGTACCTACTAACTTATAATAATATATTTTTTATTTTTTTCTACTAAGCCAAACTGTCAAGGCGCAGTCAAGAACGAGACAATCTTGGCATGTTGGTCTGGTCACCTAATCAGAATCTTTCAGAAGCAAAATGTAAGTATTAAAGCCCTTCCACCCTTCTTAAAGGCGTCTGTGTAACTTAAAGTTTCTGTTTACTGCTCTCTCTCATTTTTAAAGTTTCAAGATTTCTAGCCTGTGGTTTCATTGTCTTAAATGTTCCTAAATGCTGTCTAAGCCAGCAATGAATATGACTAAGGACAGTGGATCAGTGTAGGAAGGAAAGGATGGGCAGGAGAGATGGCCCAGCAGTTGGGAGTACTTGCAGGGGAGCTGGGATCTGGTGATTCTTCTGACTTCTGTGGTGCACATACTGTAAATGTTCTTGCACATAAAATAAATATTTTTTTAATGGAAAAAGAAAATAACAGCGAAATGTGTAGCCCCACAGCTGGGAATGCATACATTGAACCCAGGGTCTGGGAGTCCTAGGCCAGTGCTCTCCCACTGAGCTGCACTCCCAGCACTGCAGCATTAGCCATGTTACTGGCCAAAACCGTGAGCTCTTGGACTGTTGTTTTGGAGGGGGAAAGAGTAGAGGGTCTGTTAACGCACAAAGTTTTTTAGCATGGCACAGGATCATAAATGTGATGTAATATTCAATGTATTTTCTATCTATTCCTGTTGCCTTTTAAGACTAATTTTGTATCTGCTGTTACATAATTGCTTGCTGTTTGGAAGTTTTATTTTCATAGTGGCTAAGGAATGAAACATTCTTTTTTTGAGAAATTTTTAGTGGAGTAGATAGATGGGTAGATGAAGTTTGTGTGACTGAAATCAAATCACAGGTTTTTGGTATTATGTACATCTGGCCTGGAGCTTACAGATCCTGTACCGTACTAAAAAGCCTTCTGCATAGTTTTGGGTATGTTTTGTTTTTTTTTATCCTTCTCTTTGAGCATTTAGAGTGACTTGCAAAGTTGATTCATGTCATTTTGAACGTGTTCTTTCTTACGGGGGGAGGGGGGCTGAAAAATCGACCTCCTTGTAATTTGTAAAGCTTTGTTTTCCTGAGCCCTGCTGAGTAAGTTCTCCAACACTGAGTTAACCTGTCTCCCTTATTACGGGAGTTGTTTTGTTTTCAGATGGTTTGATTTTGAAGGTCTCGTCAACTCCGTGGCTGCATGCCAGTCACAGTGCCCATGAGGAAGAGCAAGCGTTTTCTGAGCCTTATGCCCAGCATAGCACATTGTCGTGCTGTCCATAGTAGTGCAGCTTTTCACTCTGCACAGCAGCACAGGAAGTTCTCCTGACTCCTGCTTGCAAATGGCTTTCCATAGCTACAGATAAGGCATGCAGAGCCCAAGGTCATTGAACCATCTAGGCTCTGTTCTAAACCTGCTGCTCACTGCTCACTCCGAATCTGAGCTCCTAGAGCCTTTTTGTTTGGTCTGTTCATTTATTTATTCATCTATTTGTTTATTTGCTCACTTGTACTTATTTATCCATCTGTCTATCCATTTACTTATTTGCTCACTTGTGCACATCCATCCACTCACCCATCCATCCATCATTTGCTTACTTGCTTGCTTATTGATGGATTGATTGAGGTGCTCTATTTTATAGGTCTGGCTGCTCTGGAACGTGCAGTGTAGACCAGGCTGGCCTCAAACTCAGAGATCTGCGTGCTTCTTCCTCCTGAGGGCTGGGGTCACAGGAGTGCACCATTACTTCTGGCCTGCTCCCAAAGTCTTGATTTTTTTTTTTTTTCTTCATTCACAATACTTCTTCTAGGTCAGGATTATATCAGTATCTTTTTACCTCTGTTCTTCGGCCCCACCTTCTATCTAGTCTGTATCTTTGCATTATATTCTAGAATCTTTTTGTTTGTTTTGAGACAGGGTTTCTCTGTTTAGCCTTGTCTGTCCTGGACTCACTTTGTAGACTAGGCTGGCCTCGAACTCACGGATACCTGCTTGCCTCTGCCTCCCTGAGTGCTGGGACTACAGGTGTGTGCTACCGTTCTAGCTCCATACTAGAGTCAGAACTTAACTTGAATATTTTATTCATACTAGATCTACAAGAAAAGCACTGAATATAGAAAGTTAATAGGTCATCTCTCCTCAAGACTACTTCTTTCTATGTAGCCAAGATTAGTGTAAATGCTAGGATCCTTTCCCCAGCCTCCTGACACCTGGGGCTACAAATGTGCAACCTAACACCTGGCTAAGAGTTTTTGTTTTGAGGCTGGAGCGCTGGCTCAGAGGTTAAGAGCACTGGCTGCTCTTCCAGAGGTCCTGAGTTCAATTCCCAGCAACCACATGGTGACTCATAATCATCAATGAGATCTGGTGTCCTCTTCTGGCCTGCTGGTATACATGCAGCCAACATTGTATACATAATAAATAAATCTTAAAAAAAGAAAAGAAAAAAGAGTTTTTATTTTTGGTCTTTGAGACAGCAATTCTCTGTGTAGTCCTGACTGTCCTGGAACTCACTCTGTAGACCAGGCTGTCCGTGAATTTACAGAGATCCACCTGCCTCTGCCTTCTGAGTGCTGGGATTAAAGGCATGCACCACCAAGCCCTTAACAAGTTGAGTTTTTAAACAGCAGTATTGTGTACATTTTCAGTTTTACTGTTAAGTTCTACTCAGTATTAGTTAAAAGTTGAACTTTAAAAAGTAATCTAGGGGCTAGAGAGATGGCCCAGTGGTTAAGAACACTGGCTGCTCTTCTAGAGGACTCAGGTTCAACTCCTAACACCCACATAGCAGCTCACAATTGTCTGAAACTCCTGTTCCAGGGGATCTGACACACTCCCATTCAGACATACATGTAGGCAAAACAAAAACTAATCTAAAAGTAACAATTTTGCCTACTGTTGAATATTTAGAAGACACAGAAAAGTAGGAAAAAAAAAAAGACAGAAAATGAAAAAAAATTGCACCTTTCCTTTTACTCAGAAATAACTGCTTAGTGTTTTAGAATGTTTCTGTGAATCTTTTCATCTTGGACCCCACACCCAAACACCTCCCCGTGGGCACTCTTCTCTTCCGAGCATTGAGCCCACAAGCGAGTGGGTCCGGGACAGCGCTGTGCCCTGAACTCTACCCAGTCCTTCCGCAGTCCGCTGTTCTTCATGCTGAGGTGATGGCGCAGCCCTGCCTGAGAGTTTCCCACGTTGCTGATGCCTTGTAAACTTTTCTTTAACGTGTCCCCTTTTTTGTTTTTTGTTTGTTTGTTTGCTTTTTAGACTTGGTTTCTCTGTGTAGCCCAAGCTATCTTAGAACTTGCTGTGTAGACCAGACTGCCTCATACTTAGAGATCCACCTGCGTCTGCCTGCTGGGATTAAAGGCATGTGCCACCACTGCCTACTTTAATCTCCCTTTTAAGAAAGATTTTATTTTTATTTTATGTGTGTGAATGTTTGTCTACATGTATATCTTTGTACCATATGTGTGCCTAGTGCACAGGAGGACCGAAGAAGGTACTGGATCCTCTGGAACTAGAGATGGACAGTTGTGAGCCACTGTGTAGTGCTGGGAACTGAACCTATATCTTCTACAAAAGCAGCTATTGCACTCAGCTGCTGAGCTATTTTTTTTAACCTTCCCAACACAAACACACACTCTCTCTCTTTTTCTCGAAATAGAGTTTCACAAGCCCAGACTGGCCCAAAATTCACTGTGCATCCTGGCCTTCTCTGTGTTATCTAGAAACTTTGTTTTATTTCTGTATTTACAATTACCTAACTTTTGACCATAACCAAGTATGAATATACTATACTTCATACATTTAAAAAGAAGATGAACATGGGCTGGAGACATGACTCAGAGATTAAGAGCACGTGCTGCTCTTCTAGGGGACTTGGATTCAGGATTCATCTGAAAATTTGTTTTTGTGTGTGTGTGATGAGTTGATGTTTAATGTGTATGTGCAGATCAGGCCACAGAGGTCTGAAGTTGACGTGGAACCCTCTGGAACTGGAACTCTGGGTGTTAGATTGTACGGCGCCATGTGGGTGCAGGGAGCCAAACCTGACCCCTCTGCAGGAGCAGTGGGTGCTTTGGCCCTGGAACCCTTGAGCCCTGTGGTGAGAGCAGCAGGTGCTCCTAGTCGTGGGAGCCCCCACTCCAGCTTACTGAAAGCCATGTGCAGCCTATGGTGTTTCCAGGAACACATATGTCTTGCTCCCAAAGATGCTCATAGAGCTGATAGGTTCCTGTCACGTAGACCTTGTAGCCATCCTGTTCCTCTGCGACCATGGTGATGCTGGCATAAACGCACCTAACTGTGCTGCCAGTTTTATGAGCGTGCAGCACAGTTCCATAGTTTACATGGTAATGTGAACAGATCACTGTCATGTTAAATGTACTCCTTCTATCGGCTGCTTTACATATCTCATGCTTGATCTCTTTATTCCATTATTTTCTCTGTGTCCAGTATAATGTCATGATGTTTTTCCTTATCATGACCCTGGGAGCAATTAGCTGTCCTGTGTTTCTCTTTTTCTCATAGCCCTTGTGTGTAGTAGGCTTATGTACCATCTGGGTGTGTGAAAAGATACTGTGGTGGCTACAGAATGACAGCACAGTCTAATGACCGAATCAGAAACACATGACTGTATTTTTTAAGGCTAAATAGAACTCATAGGCTAAGGAGTAAATAAGTCATTTCTTCTTTTCTGTTCTAAAAGAAAATGTTTTTGAGGGCAAGTTTTAGGTACATATCTGCTTCAAGCAGAGAGTAGAGAATTCCCGGGCACACTGCATGCCTTACTGGGAAGATCTTGCACCCAGAGAGCTGGCATCTCCATGTTAATGGCAGAGCTCACCGCCCTGCTGAGCATAGTGAGGTTCCTATCATCGTCATTGAGAATAGTTTCCCCTGCTAAGAGTTCTTTTTCTTTCCCCTCTTTTCACCTTCTTTCCCCCCCAAACCCATGGTACCTGTTGACTTTATCTTGCCTTCGTAGATTTGCCTTTTCCAGAATGTTATTGAGTTGTAATAATCAGTAAAGCCTTTTTATTGATTTGTTTGTTTTGAGGCAGGATCCCACTGTGTAGCTCTGTCTGTCCAGGAACTCACTATGTAGACCAGGCTGGCCTCAAACTGACAAAGATTTGCCTACCTTGATTAAAACAAAACAAAACAAAAAAACCAAAAAAAAAAAAAACAAAAAAAAAAACAAAAAAAACAAAAAACACCTTCATTTTTCTCTTATTTTGTGTGTATATTTTGGTGGGGTGGGGTGGGGTCAGAAGGTAATTTTCTGGAGTCAGTGCATCCCTCAAGGACTGTCAAGTTTGGCTGGTGGCCATCTTGCAAGCCCCAGATAGGTTTCTTTCAGTTAGTGCATCCTCGAGTCCCCCAGGAATTTTTGAGATCTAATGGCTCATTTGCTTTTAGTGCCAAATAATGCTCCATTGTTTGGATACATCACAGTTTATACATTTCTTCAAAGGGCATCTTGGTTGCCTTTGGAATACAGGCTTGACTGGACCTGTATTTGAGTTTCAGCAACTTGAGGAAATGTCAGTTAGCAGCCCACTAGACTATATGGCAAGAGTTTATTTAGTTTCTTTTATTTATGTCAAGTTCACACTCGGTATATGTCTCTCCATGCACATACATGGTGTGTGTCTCACGTGCACGTTTGTCTGTACACAGTGTGTGTCTGCATATGCACATATCTGAACATAATATATGTATATACATGCACATGTGTGTACGTGATATGTATCTGTTCATGCACGTGTGTCTGCAATTGTCATTCTTCATCTGGCAGTAGTCTGGGACAGCTGTCAGCTGTCTGGAGGAAAAACAGAGGAACCCTGAGATCTAAGGTTTCATTTCTCTCAGGAACGGCTAGAGTGATCAGAGAGAGGCCCATGCACTAGGCAAGGCTCCTGGTCTCAGCCGTGGTGGTGGAAATGATGAGATTGCCAATATCAGACGGCAGAGGAAACTCTGGAGTTCCAAAAGTCTGTGATGATACTGAAGTGTTACAGCCCTTTGGCTAAGTCACTGTTTTAATGGCAGGGGTGCGGGCAAAAGCACAGGCTTGGCAAGGCTCAGACCAGCAGGATGAAAGGCAAGTCTGGGGAGGTGAAAGCTGGTGGGTGCTTTGCTGGCAGTCAGCACCCAGCTGTTGAAAGTCAGGCAGGCTTCAGCAGTGACCAAGGCAGCTATAGTGGCCTTGCCTCAGGAGTTCTGTGTTGAATCCTTCATTTCCCAGAGTAAATGATGAATCTCAGACAGTCGTAAAAAGCTGATGATCACATGTTTGCTTTGTGTGAAATTGTGGGTTTATAAATCTTGGGCAGTAGGAGGGGCTCCTAGGGTGAGTGTATTTGATTCACTGGGGCTAGAGATGCTAGCGATACTTGACTTACACACAGTGGTACAGCACCTCATATACCCGCAGTAGCAGGGTCCTGTCACAAGAAGAACACAGTACTTAATTATCCTAGGTGTGGGGGAAGAACTTCAGGCACAATTAAAGTCGCTGGTGAAGGCCAAGGCACTATGACATCTTATTAGCATAGGTGGGTAATCCAGTCATCCCCAGGTGCTTGCTGAATGGGTTTCTTATCAGGAAAAGGTCGGGCCTGTGTTCTTCCCTGAGGGCTGTGTGACCTCCTTAAAGGATCTGGGCTTCCCAGATCAGGTCAAGAGACAGTCCTTCTGAGAAAGTGAGGCTATGTCATAGGCTGAGCTCAGAGGCTATGTGAAAACACCAGACTTCAGCCTAATGGCAGGGTTCCATAGTAAACGGTATATGTCTGCACATGTCTGTGTGTCTGTACACACCTGTCTGTCTGTCCATGCACATGTGTGCACACAGTGTATGCCTCTACTCGTAACTTTGTTTCCTTTTTTTTTCTTTCTTCCTCAGTATCATTTCATCCTTTTTTCTTTACCTAGCTTGTGCATTCATTCTCTTAGGTAAGCAGGCTTATGGTGTAGTACTCTAGCTTAGTATTTTGTTGAGGTTGTTATGAACTTGAGTTTATTTTGTGAGGTTGGTTTTTATTCATATTTTGGGGGCCAGTTTTGGTGCTTGGTACTGTGCAAGAGGTAAAGGATTTGGGAAGTTTACACCGTAGTGGCAATGATGGAATGAACATTTTTTTCTTACCTTTCCCAGCTGTTTGATGAAATCTCAACGCTAGCTAGTCGTCAATTTAGGATAGATCTGAGGTCTCTAGACTACATTCACTGCACACGTCTGCTTTCATATGCTGCTTTGGCTAATCAAGTATAGTTAAGTACTTAAAACATTGCTAATATTTCACAGGTTGCTTTCCGTCATGTCTAATTAAAAATCATTTAGTGGGAGATGCAGCCTGGGGGATAGAAAAAAATGTGCCCCTCGGAGACACAGCTGTGGAAGTAGAAGTCATTCTCAGGAGCACAGATGAGCACCACAGAGCTGAAACACTTTTCCGTTAATGAACATAGGAAGTTAGTTGATGAAATAGTGGTTTGATGGAAGGGACAAAGGTGTGAGTGCCTCTCATCCAGTTTGCCGTGGTGTGGGGAAGGTCAGAGTGGCAGCTTACCTGTCTTGAAAACACTAATTTGAAGGAGGCCATTTGACCCTTCCCCTGTTTTGGCACCAAGTTTCTCCTGGACTTACTCAATTGTGATGATTTCCTTGATGATCAGAAGGTACTTCTTCATAGGGAGAACCTTTGGGAGCCCTTCAGTGTAGGAAGAGAACAGTTGAAGTGTGAATAGGAGTTTGCTGGCTGGACAAGGGCACTCATGCTACCGAGACTGAGGAGAAGGGAGCATTTGTATCTGGGATTGAGACAGAAACCTAGGTCTTAATTTGCAGACCTGCTTGTCTGAGACACAGTCTTTGAGACAGTGAGAAGTAGAAACCAGAAAGGCAGATGGTGATTATGAAATGGACTACGTGACTGAAAACCCTAGGTGAACAAACCCACCAACCAACCTTACTTCAGTTCCTGGGTTCCACCACAGTGGAAGGGTAGAAGCGATTCGGAGGCTGTGTACTCTCCTGCATGTGCATGCTGTGCGTGGGTATGTCTGTGTCTGCCCGCTCTGATAGCAGTGCGAAAGTGTGGTAGATGAATGGTAGCTAGAAGTGGGAAGTGGTAGTTACCGTTAGAAAGGTTTGCTTTGCTTTGCTTGTTATTGTTTTTGTTTTTCAAGACAGGGTTTCTCTATGTAGCCCTGGCCGTCCTGGACTCCAACTCACCGAGATCCACCTGCCTCTGTCTTCCAGGTGCTGGGATTAAAGCTGTGTGCCACCGCACCTAACGATTAGAAAGTTCTTGATGGCCTGTGGTTTAGACAAGAGTAGGGACTGAGGAGTAACCCCTGCTGTTCCAGGTCAGAGAGAGAGCTGATAGCCCTAACTTTGCCAGGGCCTCAGAAGCAGGTTTGAAGCTCGGGAAGTCTAATGTGCGGTGTCATGAGCCTTTGACCTGTTCAGAAGAACTGGGGGCCACATGGTTATGGATCAGGCTGCTGTTCCTTACAGGCTTCCTGCGTATGCTCGTCACTTTTAGCTTACTGCTCTGCATAGACTCTGCACCCACCTCTGGATCACCCTGTCTTGGAGACTTGTCGCTGACTCCATTGGATCTACCCCATTTCTCGTTGTTGGCAGGTTCCACACGGCCCTGTGCTTGCACCCATCAAGGTTTGAGCCTGGCCTGTGTAGGAAAACAGCTGAAGGTTAGCAAAGCGAGCGAGGAAGGTACATGAGGAGCAAGAGCCCTCTCAAAGGCCCTGCCACACAGCTTACGTTCTTAAGGTGCACACACTTTGCTATATTCTGGGCTCAGTCTGGTGCTCAATGACTTAGACAAAACAAAGTATAGAAGAGTGGTTAGGCATGAAGGAATTTGGCTGGGCTGTGGGTGTTTCCTTTTTTTCTTTTAAGATTGCATTTTGGGCTAGAGGGTTAGCAGAGTGGTTAAAAGAACTGGCTGCTCTTCCAGTGGGCATGGGTTTGATCCCCCATGGCAGCTCACAGCAGTCAGCAACTCTAGTACCAGAGGATCCACTGCACCACCTTTAATACCAATTTGGCTTCCACAGGCACCGCGCCCACGTGGTGCGCAGACATACATGCAGACAAAAACCCATACATACAAAATAAAGTTTTTCAGAAATTGCATTTGTTCCAAGTGATAGTGACACACACCTTTAACCCCGCCCGGCACTTGAGAGGCGGAGGCAGGTGGATTTCTGAGTTAGAGGCCAGTCTGTTCTACAGAGCGAGTGCCAGGATACCCTGTCCCACTGCGGAGGGGGAGGGGGGCACGGGGGAGCATTTGTGGTTGTTCCATTATACTCACGAGATGGTCAGACGATAGTTTACAGGAGTTGGTTCTCCTGCCACACTCTGGGGATCGAACTCTGTGATCTAACTTGGTAGGTACCCTCCTACCCTCTGAGCCCTATCTACAGCTCTCATTTGCTCAGCCTTCCCCTCAGCACTCACTATTGCAGTTCAGGCTGGTTTTGAACTCCAAGGCCTGCCTCTGCCCTCCGAATACTGGGATTAAAGGTGTACACCACCAGGCACAGCTTTCTCTTTTACTTTTTAAGATAGGGCTTGAAAGAGACAAACTAGAGTCTGGGCTAGTTGAGAACTCCAGAAGCAAGAGGTGTTTCTAGGGAAGGGTGCCGCCTCCTTGATCTTAGTGAAGTGACTTCTTTCTCAGAGCAGATGGTCTTCCTCACTTATGCATTGTATATTTTATGTATATGCATGTGTATGTGCTTATGTGATTGAAACATTTTACTGCATTTTAAAATTTTTTTATAAAAATGAAAAAGGGTACAATTAAAAGAAATATAAATTTTGCTGTTAATATACTCATTTGAAAAGATTTGACTCTAGGCACAGACCCACAAGATGTGTAAAACTGCAGATGTTCAAATGCAAGGTAAATGTCGGGGGTTAGGGTTAGCTCTTTGTTAATCGGTACGCATGCCACTCTCTGATGAGCATCTGACAGGCTAAAGAGCTGGCTAGGAGTAACCACATGTGCTGTCCCTGCAGGGGACCGTGGTCTGACTCCCGGCACCAGCGTAGGCTCCCAGCCATCTGTAACTCCACTTGCAGCGCAGCCAGCACCTTCTCATGGCCTCCACAGGCTCCAGATATGCAAGGGGTGTGCATGCGCACACGCAGCCAAGACACTCCTACACAGAGAATAAAGCTTTAAAATCATCTTCTTTGCTCTTTCTGCCGTCTTGACCCGCGGAGGCCTGCTGGGAGCAGGACTTGTAAGCAGCAGGTGTGTCTGCAAGGCTGTGGTGGAAGGCCATTTTTGCTGGCTGCAAGCCAGGGCTCCCGAACCAAAAAGAGCACATGGCTTTTCTTAAAATTGAAGGTGTTTATGCCCGAGGTGAAACAGAATTCTACTTAGGCAAGAGATGTGCGTATGTGTCTAAAGCAAAAAGCAATACAACGACTGGTGGAGGCCAAGCCAAGCAAAACTGCTGTCCATGGGGACAGTGGCATGGGCCATGCCAAATTCCGAAGCAGTCTTCCTGTGAAGGCCATTGGACAGAATCCGTGTGATGCTGTACCCTTCCCGGATTTAAACTAATGAAAAATGAATAAAAGTAGAAGTGAAAAAAGATTATCTTACTCACTGGGTGGTGGTGGTGGTGCACACCTTTAATCCCAGCACTTGGGAGGCAGAGGCAGGCAGATCTCTGTGAGTTCAAGGCCAGCCTGGTCTACAGAGTAAGTTCCAGGATAGCCAAGACTACACAGGTAAACAACAGCAACAAAAATCGTTTCACTTTCTGAACTATATAGTGGTGATTTTTTTTTTTTTTTATTGTTACTATTCTTTTTTGCTTGTGGCTTGTAGAAGTCTTGGAGTCCAGAAGGCATCAGATTCCCTGATGCTGGTTAGGGGCCTGTCTACGTGGGTGCTGGGAACCTAACTTCGAGGTTTTTCTGGAGAAGAAGCCAGTGCTCCTAATCACTCAACCACCTCTCCATCTAAACTTCTGTGTAGACACGCTCTAGATATACTCACTGTCCAGTACACTTTCAGTTAAGATAGTCCAAAATATGCAAGGGGACCAGTCTGCGGAGCTGCCTTGGGAGTGATGGGTACCCAGCACAATTCTGGTCCCTAATATGCAAAATGGCTTTCAATTTGCAATGGGTTTTTAATTGGAAGGTAAAAGCTGCCACATAATCTTGTGTTGTGTGACTAGTATTTTTCCTTGTGACTTTATTCAGTGTTCCCTCATTAATGCCATTTTTGTCCTGTTGTCTGGAGTATTAGTAATCCTGTCTGGGTGTCCAGTTCCTTAGGGGAGACTGCAGAGAGGCCTTGAACTTCCTATGAGACAGGAACCGCTCACTGTCTTAGCTCACCTGCTCTCCCTTCTCATTGCTCTGCATGTTGCTATTGTGTGCTCTCCTCCGCTGTTGTGAGACCAGTGGAGGAATTTGGTGTGTTTACTCTGTTCACTTAATTCTCTTCTCCCTTGACATGTGAGTGCATGTACAGTAAGTGCCCATTTAATGAAGAGACAGCAGGAGTGTGGAGATTCCTCAGGTTACAGGTGAAATTCAGGGCTCTTAACTATTTGCTCTGCAGCTTAGAACATCTGGAATTTGTTTGGTTTTTTTTTTCTTCCTTGTGGTCATCAGTTTACTCAATGAATAATATTTGTCCCTACTTTTGTGATACCATATACTGTTTGGACCTGACAGGCCCTGCTTCAGGGTGGCTTTAGTCTTGGTGGGAAGCTGCTGTGTGAGTGATGGAATGCACCAGGACAGTTCTGGTCCCTGATAGGTGCTCCAGAAAAGCTGGGTAAAACGGACAGAGCTTTCTTGAACAGAGCTGCTCACCCTGCAGTGGTGAACACCTTCCCACATGTCTGGGCTTCCTTTGCTTCTGCTTGTCAGTCAGTACGTCTTCTCTTCTCCCCTCTGTTTGGATCTCATCTGCCTGTCGACAGAGGAAAGTTACTTTTAAGTTTTTACTACAAACATTAGTACAGAAACATTCTTTGACCTATTTTTGTGTCTCATCTGTTCAGCTAAGAAGTCGGTGCCAAATACTTTTCTAAAGTGGTCAGACTAGTTTACCGCTACAGAAAAGGACAGAAGGGATTTGCTCATGATCCCCTGCTGTCACTGCTGGAGTTGGAATTATGGGTAGACAGTCTAGTGGGTGTAACATTGTTGCTCATACCCAGAAATTTTGCTACTTTTGTTAGGCGTGATAATGTAATGACTCTCTGATGTATAAATAATTTTATACTTTTTTAAAAGCATGTATATATGGGGATGAAATTAACTGGGATGTATTTTAAATTTGTCAAATATAAAGCAGTTTGGGTTCAGCTAGTCAGATTGGACTGTGGACAAAGAATAAAGCATTGTTGAGAACTTAACTTACTTTTCTGTGGTTATATAAAAGAATAAGCTACTATTAGCAAATAGACCTCAATATTTAAGAGATTAGGTCATAAAGTATACAAGTTACTTTAAAACAGTTTGGGGGCAAAAGTATATACTTCCGTATGTGTTTTGTGTTTTTTATTATTATTAAGAGGAACTGATAACACTTCGCCCTGCCATGTGGCTGTTTTGTCTGCGGAGATTCTGGTGCTCACACATGCTGAAAGCTCACATTTTGTTGAAGCTCACAGTAGCCCATACTGTGTGGATTGGCCTGCTTCCAGTCTTCTCTGTTCTGCTGTGCACTGTGTGTCACCCTGCACACCACAGTTTTACATTCTAATTTCCTGCCGTTAAAAATGAGGTAGATTAGCCAGGGCAGTAGCACCTTGTGGCGTTAATCCAAGCACTTGGGAGGCAGAAGCAGCCGGATCTGTGTTCTCTGTAAGTTCAAGGCCAGCCTGGTCTACATAGTGCATTCCGGGACAGCCAAGGCTACACAGAGAAACCCTGTCTTGAGAAACAAACAAAAAAAAAAAAAAAAAAAAAAAAAAGGAAAGAAAAAGAGAGATTAAGAGTGGTTGTTCGGGCCCGTAATCCTAGGACTGTGGAGCCTGACGCAAGATTTTTGTTTCAGCAAACAAACAAAACAAAATAAAGTTGGATGTAGTGGCTTGCTTATGCCTGAAAATTTTAGCAGACCAGAAGGCTGAGGCAGTCTGATCTATATGGGCAAATTACAGGCCAACCTGGGTTACAAAGTGAGATATTATCTCAAACAACAACAATAAATAAATCTTTCCCAAATAAAACCATTACCACCAACAAAAATAAAGATCTGAATTTTGAACTTTTATAATAGTTCATTTTGTAGCTTAATTTGCTTAGCCAAGTTCCATTCTCAAATACTTAGGGTGTGTGTGTGTGTGTGTGTGTGTGTGTGTGTGTGTGTGTGTGTGTG
>NW_026596134.1:1857673-1938405 GCF_907164565.1 Psammomys obesus | reverse complement strand
GTGTGTGTGTGTGTGTGTGTGTGTGTGTGTGTGTGTGTGTGTGTGTGTGTGTTGTTTCTGGTTTCTCTACTATAAATAACACATGAGTAAGGTTGAAAGTATGGTGTCTTGCCCTGTAGGAAAGGGCTTCTTTCACTGCGGAGTGGACTGCCTAGATAAGTATATTCGTATTTCCTTCTTCTTTGGTACTTAAGACAATTGCAGCTAATTGTTTGGGTTATTTCTCTACTCACTTGTAAAGAGAATTCCAGAAGGCTCCAGTTGTCTAATCACAGCTATAGGAGCAGCACTAGCCACAAAGTGGACTTGAAAATCTTTTGGAGAAGTAATTCAGTATACACTAGAGGACTTTATTATAAGTGGTCGTGCTGCAGCCTGTGCTGCAATCTGTTAAAGAGCCTTTCTCTAGCAGTGTCTGTACCACAAGACTGCAGCATTGACAGTGGTAGGATTTGCAATAGAAAGCCCCCTCACTCCCTTCAGCACATTCTTAACTTTGTCCCCTGTCCCCAGAAGGATCAGGCAAGGAGAGGAAGTGACTGGGTAAAGCATGTTGTGGCAGAACTTCCTGAATGATACAGCTTGTTTCCCTCAACACCCTGTGGGGCCTACATAGGCAAGGGTTAAAGGCTGAGAAGCCACTCAGTGCACTGGGATTTAGATCGAAAACAACTTTCTGATTGCCTCTGTCCTCTCTTCTGAAAACCGTCAGAGGTGGTCTTCCAATAAGTCATCTTTACGGTAGCCTCTGTTACTATTTTTAAAATGATGCACACAACAGATATTACATGAAAGAGTTTATTGGAGGGAAGGGAAGCACAAGTTAGAGCCTGAGTGAGCCACATTGGGGGTCGGGGAGAACAGAGACAGAGACACTGAGACAGAGACACAGATGGGGAGGAGTGCCCCAACAGAGAAAGGGGGAGAGCAGGAGAGGAGCAAGAGAGAAATAGTAAGAGAGAGGGAGGGGGAAGAGAGCGAGGGAATGGCAGACCAGCCACTAAGTACTTGGCCCAGATGATGTCATAGGATATAGGTACTGACATAGGACGTTGTCAGGACCCTAAAGGTAGGCCAGTTGATTGCCTGCACAACGTAACAGTCTTTTGCCATGAAAAAGAAGTTTAGGGCATGAATGAAATACAAATATTAGGAGCTGGGCAGTGGTAGCCCAGGCCTTTAATCCCAGCACTGCGGGAGGCAAAGGCAGGCAAATCTCTTTGAGTTCAAGGCCAGCCAAAGCCACGCAGAGAAACCTTGTTTTGAAAAACAAATAAGCAAAACAAAACAAAACAAAACAAAAAAAGGGTTGGGGGAGATACATTAGGCTCTGGAGGTAAGCTCAGTGGAAGAGAATTGATTCAACATAGGAAAAGGCATGGGTCCAATTCTCAGCACTGAGGAAAGTAACACAAAAAGTGTATTTCTTACCTAGAAAAATTCCCAGCATGGGTGTAGGTTTGATTCCTAGCGCTGCAAAAAAAAAAAAAAAAAAAAAAAAAAGAAACATTATGACAGAATTGATTCCATAATTGTTTACATGTGGTTATTTTAAATATTCTCTTAATACTCTGTAAGGGACTGAAGAAGACTCTCATTCTTGTTCAGCCAGCAGGTTCTTAGGAGAAGCCAAGGCCTGTGAGGACTAGAAAATAATGATCAGCTCATCGTCTCTACCTTCCCTAGCCCCACCCCCTTCTTCCCTGTTGAGGTCAGACAGGTCTTGATTCTTTCCTTTGGATTATTTCCTACATATCCAAGTACATATGGAAATCAGTAAGATTGCTTTGAGTATCCAACTCAAATTAAATTGACAGGTCAAGTAAGTCGATTAAAGAAGGGTGTTGAATCTTAACATGAGGTCTCTCTCTCTCTCTCTCTCTCTCTCTCTCTCTCTCTCTCTCTCAATGACAGGTTCTCACCTGTAGCCTCGGCTGGTATGGAAATCATTGTGTAGACCAGGCTGGCCTGAGCTCAAGGTTTCAGTTGCTTACTGAATGCTGGGGTTAAAGGTGTGCACCACAGGCAGCCCTAGCCTGCTTGCTCTTACACTATAGGAACTGGAGTCTAGAAGAGAGGACACAATTACCCAGGCACACAAGTCCAGTTTAACTCAGAATAGAACTTAACATGCATGGCTTTGTAATTGAGCAGGTTGTCTCTCTTGTCTCTGCCATTATCTTTACTGGATGGCTGGGAAGGGGCTATTCTATGCTGTGGGGTTTTGTTTTCTAAGGCCATGGTAAGAAATAGCATACTCATTTTATGTCTGACCTGTCTTCTGCTCTTTTCCTTAAAGATATTAAGGATTCAGATGTTAACTGTAGTAATGTCTGCGTCCACCGGGTGGCAGAACTGCTGTACTTAAAGTCTTTTTGTTCTATGTGAGTCTTAGGGATAACGCTTTAATAACGGTAAAAGGAAATGCCATGATATAGATTGCCGTACGTTATTGTGCGGGCAGTTGAGGACAGTAGGACCTTGTGTACGCTAGGCACAGTGCTCTATTGAACTGCCTCTCCACTCTTGTTACTAAAGTCTTTAAAAATGTTTGGCATGCTCAGTGGGCTAGGAGAGAAATGACTGTCAGTTTCCTTTGCAGTACCTAGTGCCACTACAGAATCTTGACATTTTTAAAGCTCCATTAAAACCATAAGCTTTGTCCTCAACCTACCTTATGGTGTCAGCCTAGCACTCTCTATGGACTCTTCAGGATGAGGTTTTTCTGAACCTCTGCGGTGTCTGGGGGAGGGAAGGGTGAGCTGAGGTCACCACAGCAGTTTCCATCTTCATGTTTCTCCTCTGCAGTGGAACTGGAAGCACTACTGTACTAAGGACTTTGTCTCACTGGATTTAAAAGAGTCGGGGAGGTGGTAGCGCTCACCTCGAATCCCAGCACTCAGAAGGCAGAGACAGGTGGATCTCTGAGTTGAGGCCAGCCCGGTCTATAGAGTGAGTTCCAGGACAGTCAGGGCTACACAGAGAAACCCTGTCTCAAACAAACAAACAAACAAACAAAAAACAGAAAACCCCCCAAAACATTAATATAGAAACAAAGCACAGCACAGGCTTTGGGGGGGGGGGTGTTTTGTTTTGTTTTGTTACTGGCCTTGAGCCTCTATCAGATTCCTTCAATCATGGCTGTACTTTCTTACTCTGTTAAAGCTATAGCAAAATAGTGAGTACCCCAGCCCCCAAAAAGCCGTGGATTAATAGGGAGTATTTGATAAGCTTAATGGTGCGTATGTGTGACCATGAGAATTAGTGTCAGATGGTTTTCTGTGTGTGTTTTCATAGTACTTGTCAAATAACCAGCAGCTGCATTGTGCTGCAGTGCTGTTTGAGAGCACAGTGAGTTTGCCCACTGTCGGCTACCGATTCTGACCTACAGGGTGATGGCCGTCTGGCAGCCAAGGGCAGCCTCTTCTCTCTCAAGAGTGAGCCGTGTGTGTGAGGAAGGCTGGTCATGCATATGCCCAGAGCAGGGGATTATTGTGCTGCTGTTGTCTTAAGCTCTGTGATCTTTGCTAAGAGCCCTGACCTGGTTGCCCCAATGAGGCTCTGCACAGGGCTCCTCATGCCCACAGAGATGAGCTCTCAGCAATCCGTGGACAGAATCGAGACTGCTGTGACCAGGACACAGAAGAATCGAGACGTTGTCTGAGCCCCATCTTTTGGAGTGTCAGAATTTGCGTCGTTCTTGTTCCATTTCATCTGCTTTAAGCACCTGTTACCTTCTGTTTTTATGAGAGCACAGTTGACTTCTTAGATGAAAAGGTGATTTTCACACAGGTTAACCATAAGGGAGGTTTTGAATAATCCATGTTCCCTGTTTCAGCTGCTGACCTGTGCAAAATAGGGTGAGTGGTAGGTGTCCACCATTCTTATAGCACAGAGAGAAGTGAGGACTGGGGAGTGCAGGACAGCACAGAGAAATGAGGCCTGTCAGCAGTAGTTTGTATAGTTGACTCTGTCTAGAGAGCATTTCAATAAAAGAAAGACGAGTGGATGCCCACCAGCTGGTGTTCCCGGTTAGGTGACCTGGCTTTGCTGAGGAGAGTTGGCACTTGGTGCTAAAAGCAAAATCACATTTGGGATCTCTGGGCTTAAGACTAGTGGGATCTACACAGCCTGGCTTACATAGAGAGACACTGTCACAAGAACAAAAAACAAACAAAAATTCATAACTATGTAAATCTTTGATTGTTGGTTTGTTTTGTTTTGTTTTGTTTTGTTTTGTTTTGTTTTTCGAGACAGGGTTTCTCTGTGTAGCCTTGGCTGTCTGGGACTTGCATTATAGACCAGGCTGGCCTGGAACTCACAGATCTGCCTGCCTCTGCCTCCCAGATGCTGGGATTACAGGTGTGTGCCACTGCACCTGGCTAAATTGGGGGGGGAGGGGTGGAGAGAGAGAGTTTTGTTGGGTGTATGGAGGATACAGTGTGCTGGGGGGGTAGAGAGAGAGAGGTTTGTTATGTGTATGGAGGACACAGCGTGCTGAACTTAAAGTTGAGCAGAGTGTTGATGGAGGGGGCTCAGGGAGCCAGAAAGCCCCCGTCCACCGGCAAAGTGGAGCCAACGGTCAGCAGGGAGAGCCCGGCATCCACGCTCCCACCTTCGAAGTCTTGCCAAGTGGGATCTGTGTAAGCCTTTCACTCGGCAGAGCAGAGGAGGTTGGCTTTACAGAGAGAGCAAGGCTTGAATAAGGCAGAAACAGAGCAGAAAGTAGACTGGTTTCCTGGGAAGAGCACAGAGAGGCAGAAGAGGAAAGTAACTGACTCACCATCCTCGGATACTTCAGTTGGTGCCATGAAAGCAGAGGCCCTTGTGTCTCGTGATAGTTAGCACCGGCCTGCCTGGGAAAATTGGCTGCTCTCCCACCGCCCTGCTTTGCACAACTCCAATTTAGTTTTAATTATTTTGATTTTGTGTATATATGTTCACACTCTTGCGTGTGTGGTGGTCAGAGGACAGCTTGCCTCAGTTGATTCTTTCCTTCTACCTGTGGATCCTAGGGATTAAACCATTTGATAGCAACAGGTGCTGCTATCTGTGAGCCACTTTGCTAGACCCTATTTTAATAGTCAAAGCCCAGTCATTTGGGCCCCAGTCTTGGAGGTAAATCCAAAACAATAGTAACCAAAATTTTAATGAAATGCTAAAAACGAGGAAGTTGCTAAAGAAGCACTAAAATAGCACATTCTGGGGCTAGACACTGCTATAGAGCTGCTGCCAGAAGTTCAGCCTTGACCTTATTGCAAACAAGCACTAACAATAGAGGTGGAGCCTGTTTCGGGTCCTGACCCATCATGAACACAGCTGACCTTTTGGGACAGATGCCGCTGGTATTGACTTAGCAAACTGTCTCAAGTCTGTTGGATTGTGAGAGTAATCAACTGCAGAACAGGTTCTTACGTGAGTGTCAAGGCTCCACATGTTAATTTACCATCACAGCCTTTAGAGAAGCTGGTAGGTATCTAAAGCAGCTGTGATAAAATATTTACATGTATGTGTGTGCTGTGTGTGTCATGTATATGGAGATTACAGCAGAGACTAGAAAAGGAGGCCAAATTCCGCCTGTCCCCAAGTTGGAGTTACGGGCTGTCGTTCACTATTTGGGTGCTGAGAATTAAACTCAGGTCCTCTGCAAGAGAGTCTGGTACTCTTAACTGCTGAGCTGCCTCTCCAGCCTGTCGTCTTTCCTTTTACACTAAATAAGTTTCTAAATCCTAGAAGAAACAAGTTGAAGCAAGATTTTAAAAAATGTTCATAGTCTTACCATTTGGAGATAGATTAGTATTTGTGTGTATTTATTTGGGTGTTTCTGGGATTTAGATCCACGCTAGGGTCATATTCTGTGATGGCGTTCTTTGTTCCACTCGCGCATGGCAAGTTTAGAAAGGAACTTGTCAGCTCTGGTGGGTGTAGTCTTGCTGTCTCCAGGCTGCTCACTGGTCTCTCTGTTTTTCAGTGGATGAGTACATCGCTATCGCCAAAGAGAAGCACGGGTACAACATGGAGCAGGTAACAGCATGTTTCCTGGTGTTGAAAGCAGGCTTTGCCCCTGGTCCACTCAGTGCTTTCTTCTGTGTGCTAAGTGTCAGATGTATTGAATGTGGGCATAGTAGTAGGTGCTAGCTCATTTGGTTTTCTTCACTGGGATATGTGGTTGGTATCTCATCCTGGTTGTATAATGTTTTATGATACCTTATGGTATCTGACTATAAAATGATTTATGGCCGTATGCCCAGGCTTGTTGCT
Organism: Psammomys obesus; assembly: GCF_907164565.1. Classification (NCBI taxonomy): domain Eukaryota; kingdom Metazoa; phylum Chordata; class Mammalia; order Rodentia; family Muridae; genus Psammomys; species Psammomys obesus. Next base: position 1,932,144 of record NW_026596134.1, on the reverse strand, counting down.
TACAATGCCCAACAGAAACTGGCTAACTTGAAGGAGTTGGCTAGAGTTGACTGAACTTTCCCTAAAGGTTATCTAAACTTCCCACAGCTGAACTTCCAGCTTTCCTCTCGTCTGCACTCACTTTTGTGTGATGGGTAAGTGGGAGTGACCTGAAATGATTTACCTTCTAATCGTTCTCAGCCATAATGTTTTTGTCTTAGATGTTTGGCTGTTCTTTCCTCCCTGACATAGAGTTAGGAGCATTTTTAGCCCATCTCCAGACCAGGGGCCCATAAGACACCTTAAGGTGAACACACTTGAATCTGAAATAGGAGGGGGAGTCTCACACAAATTACTCCTAGAGCCAGTTTCTCTGTGAGCTCACACAGTACGTAATAAGTTACCAGTGTAGTGCACATGACAGCAGAGAATGGATTGCCTGTGTTATAACTACTGGGCCCATCTGGTCTGTAAAGAATTGAAGCTTTGGGTTCAGTGTGGCGGTGCACACCTTTAATCCCAGTACTTACGAAGCAGAGGCAGGGCGGCCTGGTCTACAGAGTTCCAGGCCAGCCAGTGCCACACAGAGAAACCCTGGCTCAAAAACAAAAACAGAAACTTGAAGTTTGGTTGTTTTCCATCCAGAGCAAGGTAGTCGCTGTCTCTTTCTTATCCGTAGTGCTGCTGAGGCAGCTGCGCATGTATCCTGCAGCGGCTTGCATGTAGCTTGTAGGAATTAGAGTGACAAAAACATACAATCTGTGAACACTTGACCTCTGACATATGACTGACTGCTAGTCTAATCACAAAGGGGAGGCAAAGAGGCCAGTGGCCACTGTTGCTGGACCTCCATTACTGAGTTCCCTTCCTAGCTGAAGGGGCTTCCAGGAAGTAAAGGGCCAATGCCCTCACCCTCTTGCTCTCTCTTCATTTTTCTATTCTGAGAGGCAGACAAATGAAAGATTAAGACAATCAAATGGAGCGATTATGTGAGGAGAAAATGAGAAACTTGCTGTATATGTCCAGGGAAAGAAATAGGCTCAAAAAAGACGTAAAAAGTCAGACCTTGAGCTAATCCTCGGTACGAGACAGATCACAGTGACAAAGAGTGCAGCAAGAGGGGAAAGCACCACAGGGGACAACATCTTGGTTTGTCGCTAATGCGTGATTAAGTCCAGATGTTCAGTTTTCAACAGAGCACTCACAAAGCTCATGTACCTCAGAGCGGAAAGTGTGGCCACTGAAGGAGAGACCTTTGCGAGTTCTCCTGGGGAAAACGCATCAATTAGTCTGTTCACCCCGTTAAACTGTTCATCCTAATAATAGAACAAAGACGTAGTTCCAGCCAAGCCTAGTGTTGTGAGCCAGTGAGCTTGCTGGGGTTACTTGCAGAAGCAAGAGCTTGCTAGTTTTATTTCTGTTGTGATTGTGATAAAATACCCTGACAAAAACCAACTTGGTAAGGAAAGAATTTATTTTAGCTCAAAATGCCAGGTAACAGTTTATCATGTATAGCAAAGGCACGAACTTAGAACAGCTATACTCCCATCATACCTGCAGTAAGGACCAGACAGAAATGAACGTGTGCATGCTTATTTGCTTGCTTTCTTGTTTATGCTCAGCTGGTTTTCTCCACTCAGGACCCCTGCTTAGGGAACTGGCACTGTCCACAGTGGGCTTGGTCTTCTCACACCAAGTAACTAAATTAAGGCAATCCCCCACAGGCACAGGCTAACCCAGTGTTGAAAAATCACTCATTGAGATTTCTCATCTCAGGTGAGTATAGACTGTGTCAAGCTGACAGTAAAAACTAACTATCACAACAGGTGACTCAAAGCAGCATCACTGAAAAGCCCACCACAGCATGAATGACAGCTCACAAAAGCTGCATCTCTGGAGTTTTCTGTGTGATTTTCAGGCAGCTTGACAGTTCACAGTCTTCTCTTTCTACTGTGTGTATCACAGTAAGGGGTTTTACTTGGGGAGGGGGTTGCTAGTGAATCTTGAAGCTTTTAGGAACTTCCTGGAACTCCTGAGGTTTATTTACTTCTTGAGTCTCAAGGAGGCTTCCTCTAGAATAGAATTTTTCAATTTTGAGAAATTGATATACAAGAAAATTAAACCAACCGATACCGTTTCTCAAAAAATACCTGATCTCACATCTGTTACTTACTTAATTACACACACACACACACACACACACACACACACAGCTGGTATAGGGACCAATCCCAGAACCTTAAACATGCTAGGCAAGTGCTCCATCACTGAACTGCATCTCCACTATTTACCCCAACCTTAATAATGCTCAAAAAGGTCATTTTGAGTAGGCAGATGAATGTATTTGAAGCTAGGACACTTTGTTTTATTATTTGTGGTACTGGAGGTGGGGGACCAGGACGTCCTGTATGCCAAAGAAGTATTCTACTATTGAATTATACTTCTAGCACAGGAAGGCTTAAACTTGCTGAGTGTGAAGGGGTTGGGGAGTAATAAACAAGAGAGACCAGAACTCAGGGTCCTGTGGAACATCCCCAAGGAAGCTTTAGGAGAAGATGGAAAGAAGCAGTGGGGAGAGATTTTGAAATGGAAAATAAAAAAAGGTCAGACCCTCTTGAAATCGATAATTTATCTAAAAATAATTCAACATACTTCAACATGAGCTAACCCACACCAAGATTCAGTATGAAATATTCATGCTGGGCGCAGTGGTACATGCCTATAATCCCAGCGCTCCCCTCAAGGGAGGCAAAGGCGGGTGACTCTCTGTGAGGTCAAGGCCAGCCTGGTCTACAAAGCATGTCCAGGACAGCCAAGGCTACACAGAGAAACCCTGTCTCAGGGGGTTGGGGTTGGAGTTGGGAAGAAATACGCAGAAGCCAAAGATGCAAGAAAAAAGCCATTCATGGTTTACAAGGGATCGCCAGTGAAGTTATCAGAGTTGTTATCAGGAATTTTGAATTCCTGAGGATGGTGATATGGTATATTTGAAATGGTAAGAGAAAAATAAGCAAAAACTTTCAAACAAAAATTGTCTGTTTAGGTTGGAGAGAGATTCAGCTCACTGGTAGATCCCATGTTCACTTCCCAGTACAGAGAAGGAAAGAGAGAAAAGGATTCCTATACCTGACAGAACTGTCCTTCAAAAATGGGAGTTGGGGGGGGGTTGCTGGTGAGCTGGGAAGACTTGGCAGAAGGATTGAGTTTGAAGCAAATATGGACTTTATAGGGAGGACTGTATCTTGAAGGACAAAAATGCTAGTTTTTCACTTAGTTGAGGGACTCTCAAAGAAGTCAGAATCCTGGGCAGTGGCTTGGTTGCTGGGCCTGGAACAAAGGAGCTGGAAGGAAGAGCTCTGTGTTGAGCAGGCCCGGTGCTTGTTTCACAGGATGTGAGTCTTGAGCATGGATACACAGACATCATCATGTGCTCAGTGCCACTGCGCTGTCTGCTAAGAAGTGCTTGGAGTGACAGACTGATGTCACATCTGTCTTATCACAGAAGTTGGAACGCCTGTAAATTTTCAGTGTGTGGAGTCTGTGTGCTGATCTCCTCCCACTTTAAAATTTGTTTGTTCTAAAATTTCACCACATTTTTTTCTAGGCTCTTGGGATGCTCTTTTGGCATAAACATAATATTGAAAAATCACTGGCCGATTTGCCCAACTTTACCCCATTTCCAGATGAGTGGACTGTAGAAGATAAAGTCTTATTTGAGCAAGCTTTTAGTTTTCATGGGAAAACTTTTCATAGAATCCAGCAAATGGTAAGCAGCATTTTTTGTTTGTTGTTTTGCTTTATTTCGTTTTGTTCTGTTTTTGCTTTTTATGTCTTCAGTATTTGTGAGACAGGGTTATCGTCAACTTCAAATATCTCACTTATTTGTTGTGTGTGTGTGTGTGTGTGTGTGTGTGTGTGTGTGTGTGTGTGTGTTGCCTGCATGTATGTCAGTGTACCACCTGTGCACCTGGTGCCTACAGAGACCAGAAGAGAGTATCAGATCCCTGGAACAGGAATTAGAAACAGTTGGAGCTGACATGTGGGTGCTGGAAATGAAACCCGGCACCTTTTGGAAGAGCAACCAGTTCTCAACCACTGATCCACTTCTCCAGCCCCAAGTATTTCCTTTTGAATAAAGTTTCCTTTAGAAAAAACAGCTTACTAAACTACTTTTTAAAGATCTCCTCTGTTGCTCAGTGGTTCTAGAACAGAGTGAGGCCCTTCCTACTTTGAGTTTCTAAGCTGCACTCCCACACCACCCCGGCCCTTCCCAGCTGATGTCAGCAGAAAGATCTCTGATGGTTGTTTTTGAAGGGATATCACGGTCCTTGTCTGTAGGTTTGGGGTTTTTTTTTTCTTTTTCTTTTTCTTTTTCTTTTTCTTTTTCTTTTTCTTTTCTTTTCTCTTCTCTCCTCTCCTCTCCTTTCCTTTTCCTTTCCTTTCCTTTCCCTTTCCCTTTCCCTTTCCCTTTCCCTTTCCTTTTTTCTTCCTTGAGACATGGTTTCTCTTTGTAGCCCTGGCTCTCCTGGACTTGCTTTGTACACCTTAAACTCACAGAGATCCACCTGCCTTTGCCTCCCAAGTGCTGGGATTAACATGCCCAGCTTTTTTTTTTTTTTTTTTTAATTAAAGATTTATTTATTCATTATGTACACAATGTTCTGCCTGCATGCACAACTGCATGCCAGAAGAGGGCAGCAGATCTCATTATAGATGGTTATGAGCCACCATGTGGTTGCTGGGAGTGGAACTCAGGACCTCTGGAAGAGCAGCCAGTGTTCTTAACCTCTGAGCCATATAACCAGCCCCCAGCAATATTTTTTACTCTCTAAAAAGCTATTGATAAAAATTCAGGTTAAAGGTTTACTGGTACTTGTATTAAATGTTAAAATGGTAAAAATTAAACCTAGGAGCTGGAGAGATAGCTCCGTGTTTCACTCTGGTCATGAGAACCAAAGTTCAGATCATAGGAACCACATAACAAGCCAGGCATTTTGTACATGTTTGTAACTGCAGTTCCAGTATGAGTGTGGCATGGTGACAGATTTGCTGCGGCGTGCTATCTCAGGCTAGCAAAGAGAACAAAAAGTGGCTGGGCGTGGTAGGATGCACCTTTAATCCCAGCGTTTGGAAGCAGAGGCAGGCAGATGCACCTCTGAGTTCAAGGCCAAGACTACACAAACTTCAAAAACAAAAAAATGTGATATTTTGAAAAATTAAAAAAAAAAAAAAAAAAAAAGCTGTTTTTGTAGTCTTGACTCTGTTATGGATTTTTTTCATCTTTGATGGTAAATAAATACATAAAAATATTTGATATTGAAAGGGTAAAATCTAAAACAGCTTTGGTTCAGAGTGGCTGCTTTAAGTGCATGGACATTCATTGAGTTGTATGATCCTTGAGTCTGGCTAATTTTAGTGTGTGATGTTTTTAGTTCCTACTTTTTGTCTTTTTTAAATTTTTTTACCTTTGTTTTATATGCATTGGTTTTGCCTGAATGTATGTCTAACTGAAAGTTAGACAGATCTTAGAGTTACAGACAGTTCTGAGCTGCCATATGGGTACTGGGATTTAAACCCGGGTCCTCTGGAATTAAGTGCCCTTACCTCCTGAGCCATCTCTCCAGCCCCTACTTTTTTATTATAAAGTTTAAGATAACATTTTTTAAAAGAAAATGAATTTTGTGAGGTTTTCCTTTCCATATATTTTAAAATATGGCAAATGATCCTTATGAAATATGTCTTCAACCTTCTTGACCATTGAACACTAGCTTTCTGCATTTAGCTTCCGGATAAATCCATAGCAAGTCTGGTGAAGTTTTACTACTCCTGGAAGAAAACAAGAACTAAAACCAGCGTGATGGATCGTCATGCTCGGAAACAAAAGCGGGAGCGGGAGGAGAGGTAAGCACATGCTAGGGTGTCACTTGACCACTGAGGGGCCAGGGCTGCTCCTGAGAGGCCATGGATGCGAGAGTCCCTTGGTAAAACCTCTATGCTTCTGCAGCCAGTGAACTTTAACAGATTCTCTTCTTCCCCTTAAAGGTGACACCTTTTATGAAAAGGGATTTGGTTGTTTCATGGGTTAGAACTTATTGAGTATGATAACCAAAAAATCATTGGCATATGTTTATGCTTAGCTCGCTTTAAAAAGAAAAAAAAATGAGATTTTTGTATTAGTTACTTACCTTGTTGCTGTAACAAAAACAGCTCAAGGAAGAAGAGGTCATCATGGGGACAGGAGCTTGAGGCAGCTGTCCCCTGACATCTGCAGTCAGGTGAGCAGAGGCTGGTGCTCACTGCACCTTCTCCGTGTTACTCCTCCGTGAGCACCGTCCATGGACGGTGCTGGCCCAGCCCTCAGCTGACCCGCTCTCCAGCATCCCTCATAAGTGTGCCTAGAAACCTGTCTCGTGGGTGATTCCAGACCCTGCCAAGCTGACAATGAGTACTGAGCACACTTCTTTACCTTGACCCTCCTATGTCTTGTGTGAGGAACAGAGAGCCTGTTCAGAATCTCTTAGGAGGGCATTGGTTTGTTGTTGCTTTTAGTTTTGGTCTCTCCCTCCCCTTCTCCCTCTCTTCTTCTCTCCCCATCACTGAGCCTGTCTCCTAGCCTGGATATTCATTTTAAGGATAGCTCATTACACTTTAGTAAGGAAGGATGTATCTTACCTCTTGCTTTCTCAATTCGCATACAGTGTAGATCAGTGGAAATGGTTCTGCCCTTGCACTTGGTGAGGTCTAGGATCAGTTGTGAAGGTTCTGCTTAATACTCCTGGGTAGGTTTGTTCAGAATGAGGAGATGCTCAGCACTCAGAAGGCAGCGCACATGCCTGCAGGCTTTTTTGTTAGACTACTGGGAGTAGATGTGTCCTTCAGAAACTTAGGCTTTCCAGGTTTTCTGTGATACATTCCAAAGGCTCTCTGTGTATCTCTGGCTGGCCTGGAACTCACGGACATTTGTCTACCTACCTCTGCTTCTCTAGTGCTGGGATTAAAGTCGTTTTCCATCTTCTCTGGTTCAGTAACTCTTTTGATCAAAGCTTTTATTTCCTTTATATCTTAGGCCTAGTTTGATTATACATTGAGTTTGTTGCTTCAGGCAGATGCTAAATAACAATCAAGATTGACTGTGAATGGCATAGAGAGCCAGCTGATCCCTGGGGCTTCCTCTTTGCATTCCTGCATTGGTCCTGAGAACTGCTGTGCATGTGCCCTGGTCCATGTGCTCTTTCATCTGTTAGTACATGGACCAGGGATCTACAATCACAAGATCATAATAGTAGCACCTGAGAGGTCATTGACCTCCCATATGACTTTGTACAGAATTAATGGCCAGGACTCTGGCAAAATTCCTTTATCTCCAGAGCAATGCTTCTCAGACTCTTGTCTCCAAAAATATTTACATTAGCATTCATTACAGCAAAATTATAGTTATGAGGTAGCAATGGAAATCATATTTTGGTTGGGGTCACCACAGCATGAGGAACTGTAATAAAGGGTCACAGCATTAGGAGGGTTGAGGACTACTGGACTAAAAGAACTACAAAGTTGGAATTCTATCTGAATTATAAAAATGTTTGTCCTAGCAATGTGTGTTTTAGAATAAATTTGTTTAAGTTTTTATACTTATGTGGGATAGAATTAATACAGAATAACATCTCAGTCACCTGCTCTTATCTTCCAGTGAGGATGAACTGGAAGAAACAAATGGAGGTAACCCCGTTGACATTGAGATTGATCCAAACAAGGAAAGCAAAAAGGAGGTATTTTTCTTGTATATTCTTAGGCAGTAAATGCTGTTACTCGTTCAGCCATAACTCCTGCCTCTTGTACAGTAGTATATTGAGTGCTAAGTCCAAAGGTTCAGATGGGACGTTGTGAACAGCACCAACTTTGCTTTACAGTATTTAGAATGGTTTGTCTGTAACAGAGGAGCCCATAAGGAAAGGAGCCCTTAAGGAAAAGCCCACCTCCTCTTGTTTTCTGTATGAGAATGATGGTCAGGAGGCAGGGGGTCAGTGGTTCTGACTGTGAAGTGAAAACAGTGAGTGACCCAGGCAGCTGCTAGCATTTGGGCAGGAGCCATGACCACTCAGAAACAGCAGAGGCATCTTAGCTCTGTCCTGTAACGGTAGGAATGGTTACTTAAGCTTGGAAAAACAGAAGGCTAGTTGTAAAATTAGAGCAGTGTTCCATTCTCTTTATAGTAAATAGGCAATGGAATTCAGAACAGAAAAGGGGTTAAAGTTTCCAGCAGCAGCACTCATGGTCACTGTGAAATTTTGGGAGCTTTTGAGACAGCTCTCTCTAAAATATATGCGCCCATATGTGTACATACATGATTCAGACTTTTTATTTTTAAAATGTAGTAAAGTGATGTTGTAATTTGTACAGTTTTTGAAATTTCTTTTAAATATACTTACATACATAAACATGTATTACTTCATCACACAAGCCTTTCAGAATTGACTTAACTGATCTTAAACAGCTCTCTAGCCTAAGTTATCACCATCATGAACAGTTAATAGTCATGTATTTAAGTATTTGCACACATTAAAATAATTCCTAGAAGTTGAATTGGTGCCTCGGTGTCCCGTGTGCTTACTTAAGCTTCTTAAGCCACCTCGCCCGTATGTGGTGGGGCGTCCACTTAGAGTCCTCATTTCTGATGCCATTCTTGCCAGCATCACAGACGGCCTAAGGAACAAGATCCTTGTCTTTTTTTTTTTTTTTTTTTTTTTTTTGGAATTCTTATTTATGTGGTAGAAGTTAATATTGCACAGAGTAGTTTGTTGCCTGCTAATATTTTAATGGTATTTACTACCACATATTTAAATATTAAGCAAAAGGGTCATCTAATAGATGTTCAGTTTTATCCTTGACTGCTATCCCTGTAAAAATGTTAACCTTTTTTTTCTTGTCTCTTATAAACCACGTAGCTGAGAATGAATTCTTGATCCTCCTGCCTCTGCTTCCCAAATGCTGGAATTAAAATATATCACCACCATGCTCATCTTAAAGTCTTATGTTTAAATGATTACCTATAAGGCATAATCCTTTTATTGCTAAGCTTTTATATTTTTTTATTTGTGAAGGTTTTGATATTAACTTTAAAAAAATTAGCCCAATGACTTATTTTTTAAATGACAACACATTTGTAGAGCAAATTATATAAGCCACTTCAAAAAGCTAAATGTTGTCCAAAAAGAAATGATGTATAAAATACCAGATTTCATACTGAAGTTGTTTTTTTTTTCTTTAATAATTTATTTTTATTTCATGTGCATTGGTGTTTTGCATACATGTATGTTTGTGGGAGGGTGTCAGAGCCCTTGGAACTGGAGTTACAGACAGTGTGAGCTGCCATGTGGGTGTCCTCTGGAGGAGCAGCCAGTGCTCTTAACTGCTGAGCCAGCTCTCCAGCCCCGAAGTTCGTATTTCTTAATGGAAAGGTTTTCAAAGCCCCCTCCTTTCTCCATCCTCCCACACCCCCAGAGGTGATCTGCTCACTTGACAACTCATGATCACAAAGCTCATAAGAAAATGCAGGCTATTGTTTTTTCCCTGTGTTACTTAATAGCAGTGTCTGAAAGACATAGAATAGACTGTTTCTGTTGAAGAAAGGGGTGTTCATAGCCAAGGCTCTTAATCTTTAAGCTTCCTCATAGTAGGTGGTGCTTAGATTAGCATGGTGGTTGTTTTAGATTGTTTGAGTACTACTACTCATTTGACATTTTTGTTTTTTGATTTCATTTACCAAATATGTATATCATGCAGGTGCCCCCTACTGAGACAGTTCCTCAGGTCAAAAAAGAAAAGCACAGCACACAAGCTAAAAACAGAGCAAAAAGGAAACCTCCAAAAGGCATGTTTCTTTCTCAAGAAGACGTGGAGGCTGTGTCTGCCAATGCTACTGCTGCAACCACGGTGCTGAGACAGCTGGACATGGAGCTGGTCTCCATCAAAAGACAGGTACTGCCAGCCCAGTGTGCACCAGGACATCATACCTCACTGTTTGCCTAGCTTTTGCAGGCTTACAAATGCCAAAGGAGCTGCTTATTTCTCTTTTTAAAATATCTGCTTTATTGCTCTCCTTGTGGAGTTCCTGTCCTCTCCAGATCTTACTGTTTCCCACTTCTTTCATAAGATTCCCTGCACTCTGCCCAAAGGTTGCCCATAAGTCTCAGCATCTGCTTTGATAGTCTGCAGGGCAGAGCCTTTCAGAGGTCCTCTGTGGCAGGCTCCTAACTTGTTTCCTGTTCTCTCCTTCTTCTGATGTCCATCCAGCCTCTTTGCCTTTCGGGATGGGGATTGAGCATTTTAGCCAGAGTCTTGATTAGTTTCTTTAGTAGGTTTATCCTATATTATATGTCTATAAGAGTGAGTATATACTGTGTGTGTCTTTCTGCTTCTGGGATACCTCACTAAGAGCAACAGAACCAAAAAATCTGAGTACAGGGGTCTTTCCTGAGACTCATACTCCAACCAAGTACCATGCATGGAGATAACCTAGAACCCCTGCACAGATGTAGCCCGTGGCAGTTCAGTGTCCAAATGGGTTTCATAGTAATGTGAACAGGGACTGTCTCTGATATGAACTCAGCTGCCTGCTCTTTGATCACCTCACCCTGATGGGGGGAGCAGCCTTACCAGGCCACAGAAGATGACATTGCAGCCATGCATGGAGAAGGGGAAGGGAAGGTGGGATTGGGAGGGGAGGAGGGTGGGATTTATGAGGGAGTACAAAGTAAATAAAGTGTAATTAATAAAAACTAATTAAAAACTATAAAAATTATTTAAAAAATAAAAATAAAATGAAAACAACAACAACAAAAAAAAAAGATGAAAAATCTGCTTATTAATATTGGGAGTGGTGAATATGCTGTGATGTGTGGAGGTCGGAAGACAGGTTTGTGGAGTTGATTCTTTGTTTCTGACTTCTCTTGGAGTCTAAGGATTGAACTCTTGTCCCCAACAGCGGTTCATTTCTAAGGAATTGGGTAAAAGAAACATTTCTCTGTATAGCCCTGGCTGTCCTAGCCTGGCCTCATAGACCAGGCTGGCCTCAAACCCACAGAGATCTCACTGCCTCTGCCTCCCAAGTGCTGAGGTTAAAAAGTGTGTGCCGCCTCGGCCTGGCTTAGTCCACTCTTTTATGTTACCATAAGATAATGTTTATTTTTATGGTTTTCTCTCCTGTGCTCGTGTTTATAAAGCTGTTAGTTTTGATCTGCTCTTACTCATTGCTTTATAAATACCCACTAGCAGTACATTCTGCTATGGTGGAGATTTGGGTTGTTTCCATTTGGGGCTGTTACACAGACTCTTACCGTGAACGTTAGGGATTTGTGCATCATGCGTGCATCTTATTAGAGCACATAGTTATTGAGTCCCCAAGAGTAGAGCCATCATGTTCAGGATTTTCAGAGTGGTCTTATCAGTTTAGATATATTTTGGTTGTACCATACCAGCATTTCCAACCTACAGTACACTTTAGATTACTGTAAGCTTCCTAGCCTCTACACAGTGGCGATCACCTTCCCCTATAGCTGTGACAACAGAAATATCCCCAGGCATTTCGGAGTCTCCTCAGGGTGACAGTTGTTCCCATTGATAATGGTTGTTCTGCATTGTTGCTAACGCTTGTCTTGAAATTGTGATGTTTCTCTAGTGCATTGTGATGAGGCCTCCTTGGGCTTTGTTGGCATTGCTTACCCTTGGGCTGTCAGCCGCCCCCAGCCCCAGGTTGTCTGCCCAGTCTTTGTCCTTGGCTTCCTATTGGACTGTTCGTTTTTGTTTTTGTTTTGGGGGTGTGTGTGTTTATCTGACACAGCATCACACCACATAGCTTAGGCTGGCCTCAAACTTACCAGTGCTTCTGCGTCTACCTCTGTACTTCCTTATAGAATCTTCTTTTTCCTACCCGTCTTGTAGATAATCTACCACTCATGGCCTTCTGCTTGCTCCCCTTGACAGTATTTTCTGAAATTTATTAAAGTAGCACAGTTTCTCAATCATTCCTCTCAGGTTGGTAGTTTTTCTTTGCTTTTTTGTTTATTTCTTTTTTTTCCCCCAGACAGGGTTTCTCTGTGTAGCCTTGGCTGTCCTACTCTCACTGTGTAAACCAGGCTGTCCTCAAACTCACAGAGAGCCACCTGCCTCTGCTTCCTTGAGTGCTGGGATTACAGGTAGGTTTTGAGTACTGGGAAGGAGCTTTTAGGGCTTGGAGAGATGGCTCAGTGGTTAAGAGTAGTCGCTCTGGTTAGAGGACTTGAGTTTGATACCCGGTACCCACATAGAAGCTGCCAACCATCTGTAAGTCCAATTCCAGGGGATCTGGTGAAGCCAGGGGGTCCTGACCTACACAGGCACCAGGCACGCACATGGTGCACAGACATACATGCAGGAAAACACCCACACACAGAAAGTAAATAAATCTTCTAAAAATAACTTTTCCCAGGTGATAAATCTGCATTGGCTATCATCTTAACATCATTGTTTCAGCCTTTGTATTTTGATTTTCAATCTACTTAAAAGTGTTTTCTGGGTGTGGTGTTATACATGTAGGTGTTTAAGTATGGGCATCTATTTTACCAACTACTTTTTACTGAAAAGGCTGCCGTTTCTTCCCTGCCACGCACTGAGACTTTTGTATAAAAATGGGCAGGTCTGATGTGTCCTCTGTTCTCTTGCCTGTGCTTTGCTGATGCATAGTGCCCTGGTGCGGTGTGCTTTCTAAGTTTATATGTGTAGCAGTGAAGCCCCGAGGTCTCATTATCCTTAGCCCTTTGTAGTTCTTTAAGAATTTGTATCACTTTTCAATTTTCAGGAAAAAAAAAAAAAGGAAACAATTCTACTAGAATTTTGAGATTTTGTTACAGCTATCAAATTAATATATTTTTTTATTTGGTTGGTTTGATTTTTTTGAGTTTCTTCTCTATGTATCCCTGGGTATTCTGGAACTCAATCTGCATACCAGGCTGTCTGTCTGCTTGTTAAAGGCGTGTTCCACCAAATTAGTGCCTTCAGTGGGTTTTCTGATGAATGGAGATCGTATGCCCCTCCCCTGTGGCGATCTTTAATTATTTGTGTGGTGTCATTTTTGATGTGCAAGGCGTGTACATCCTTTATTAGAATTATTCTAAGATATTTGTTACATTTTATGGGTGCTCTTATAATAACGGTTTTTTTAAAGGAGGGCCATCAGCTGTATCTGAGACCTCACACACACCAGTAGTCATATATCCAGTTAATGCATACTGTTTTTATGGTCAGCCTAGCACTCTAGAATGGGCCTTTCATTAACTTCCTCTTCCCCTTCCCTTCTCCTCTCTTGCCCTTTCTTCTTCCAGAGCTTGATTAGTTAAGACTTAGTAATGGGAATCCAGCTGTCAAAGATGGTCAGACCTTCTGGTGGTCTCCAAAAGGGTAGATTGATGGCTCTGTCTTTCTTTTGGTTCAAGGAGATGGGGGTGGTACACAGGCATCCTCGCAGAGTCAGAGGATAGCTCTCCAGCTGCTGCCAGCACGTCTCTGCTCTGCTCTTAGGGGAGTCACTTAATCTTCCTAGAGACCTCTTTTCAGATGAGGCGATTAGTCCTTGAGGTCTGATCCTTGCAGATCTGCCGCGTGGCTGCGCCAGGGCACTGTCTGTGCTGCTGCTGGTGGAGGAGCTAAGTGAGGATGCAATGCTGAGGGAAGAGGAGGCTCCTCTGCCACTAACTGTGGAATGAGAAACAGTCTGGTTTTTCCCGGCAGGGTCAAGGACAGGAGTGTTTTAATTTGAAATAATTACTCCGGTTGGCAGTTTTGAAGAGAAAGGACTTAGAGCCTAACGTGGTAGTGAGGACACAGGTGCTTAGATGAACTTCAAGAGTCAAGTCCATCGCCAGTCAGAGAGACAGTAACTTTGAGAACCCTAAAGAAAACATCACCTCAAAGTAACAAAAACCTGATTAGCAGTTGAAGAAGTCTCACTGTCAGGCTGTCAGCAGCTGCTGTTTGAGTTGTGTTCAGGGGCGCTCAGGCATCCAGGGAGCTTTATTTGATCTTCTCTGTGACTCTCAGGGTTTTGCTGTGCCTCCTGCTGACAGCTGCAGAAGCCATTTTGTAATCTTGGGATCTGTATTCAGGGCTATAAGAAAAGGAGATGGAGGCAGAGCCACCCTGCCTAGCCCTGTGAGTAGGGGAGCAAAGGCCTTCCACCAGAAGCCCCAGCCTGCTGCTTGCCAGCACGTGTGCTCTGCCCCTCCTGGCTCTCAGGAACCAGCACAGCGTTGAAGACCATGGGGCTGGGCTGGAAGTGTCCACTTCCTCAGTGGGTAAGCTTGTGGCAGGAGTCTCCTGAGTGACAGGAGAGAGGAGTTCCTGTGAACAAGATGAAGTAAAAAAATTATAATAATGATACCTTTACCTGGGAGCCCAGGGAGGGCCCTAGGCCAGCCACATGGGCTACATTGCTTGTTTTTTTGTTTTTCCTTTAAATGCCACACACAGCCATATCCTGATTCTTACTCAATTTTCTTTCCAGTTGACAAAATGTTGACCACTAAACTGTTTATTCTGATTTTAAATCCTGGATTCCACCTCTGCACCCGTCTCTGCTGTTTTTTTCTGAAGACAAGGTCTGCTATCTCAGGCTAGCCTCCAGTTCTAACCCTTAGTCCCAAACTTGTGAGTCTGAGGCAGGACCAGCCTGGGCTACAGAAAGAGAACCTATCTCAGAAACAACCCAGCCCTAAAGCACTTGACAAAATTAGAATTTTAGAAGATTGTGTAGGAGCCAGAAGTAGTCATACACGCCTTTACTCCTACTCCCAGCACTCAGAAGGGGGAGGTGGGCCGAGCTCTGCGAGGCTGAGGCAACCCTCGCCTACATAGCAAGTTCCAGGCCTGCCAAGGCTACATAGTGAGACCCTGTCTTGAGAAAACAGGGCAAATAGGGAAGAAAAAAAAAAGGTTATGTAGGTATAAAAGGCTGTTTTAGAAGCTGGAAGGGGGCCAGTGGGATGCTCAGGGGAAGCCCAGCTACGTTGAGTCTCCCAGAGCCCACATGGCAGGAGAGCCAGCTGCACAGAGCTGTGCGGTGACCTCAGTAAGCCTCTTAACGGTGAAATAGTGCCGCCCGCACACGTGCTGGAGGAGGGTCTCGGGCTTGCTCTCCAGGACAAGGGAAGAGAGGGGTGACTGAGCAGTGCTTTTCCTTCCTTACTTGAAAGCCTTGCTTTTATTTATGTTCCTTTGCTATTAGACCTCTTCTCAGCCAGGTGATGGTGGCGCACCTTTTAATCCCAGCACTGGGGAGGCAGAGGCAAGTGGATCTCTGTGAGTTCGAGGCCAGCCTGGTCTACGGCTGAGTTCAAGGACAGCCAGGGCTACAGAGAAACAAAGCAAAGCAAAGCACATTCTTTTTTCTTAAGGGAGTGTCTGCCACTCCTAGGTGTCTGTGATGTCTGCCCCTCAGTCCACCCACCCATTCTTTCCTTGACTTTCTTACAGTTTCTGTGGTTTTTCAAAGAGTGAAGAGTGCTACAAGTCAGCGTTCCGTCCACCACACACTGGACAGAGGCACAACTGCCGTCTGTTTTATTTGGGCGTCCATGTGTGAAACTAATGTGGCTGGCTTCTCTCTCTCTCTCTCTCTCTCTCTCTCTCTCTCTCTCGTGATTGGGCACAAATACAAAACTAAGTATGCTGAGTCAAGCAAAAATCGAGGAAAAAAAGATGCTAAACTTGGTTGGAGTTAAGTTTGGAGAAATTTTACTGTTGAGGTTTTCCGTTTTTCCCCATCAAAGATGTGTTTTCTAGTCTTCTTCTTTTTAAAATGAAACTCTTAAAAAAGAAAAAAATGAAACTTTTTTTTCTCTTAGATTCAGAACATTAAGCAGACGAACAGTGCTCTTAAAGAAAAGCTTGATGGTGGAATAGAGCCTTACCGACTTCCAGAGGTAGGATTCTGTTTACTTCAGGATGAGGGCCAAGTTTATTTGCGTGAAGTTTCTCTGTGGTGCCTATCTCCAGTGTGTCTTGTTTTGCAAAGATATATAGACATAATTTTAAGAAGCAAGTTTATATCAAATCCTGACACAAAAAAAAAGTTCATTAAGTTGCATAAAGATGTGTGTGATGAGTTGACGATCCATTTGGGTATCTTAGGTTATTCAGAAGTGCAACGCACGCTGGACTACAGAAGAGCAGCTTCTGGCCGTACAAGGTATGAGGGAGCTCTGCTTAGCTCACGGGGCCGTGGTGGTGCAAGGGGAGTGCCATGTCCCACTCTGCTGTCGCTCCACTCGCGTGGAGGCTGGTCTCATGGCCGTCACTCCAGGCGTGTGTTCGTGCATGTGTGTGTTGGTACTGAGGTTTGAATCTAGGGTCATGCGAGGCAGATGCTATATGGTTGTGAAACATGCTCAGTCTGTGATTTTAGTTATTTAAGACAATCTCACCTTTTGTTTAGGCTGGCCTTGAGCTCAACCCTCCTGCCTCAAGCTCCCAAGGGCTGGAATTATAGTCCTGTGCAGCCCCTTCCCCGCTTTTTTAACCCTGAAAGCCACAATTGGCTGAGGGTGTGAGTGCATTATACTCGAGAGTTGCCAGTGACAAAAGACAGACTAAATCCTAGTGCTTTAAGACCAGGAATGTTTCTCGAGTGAGGATTCTGAAAAAGCAAAGCAGAATGTCCACAGGCACTTGATGGGAACCTCAGCGACTTGGATGCTGTCACATGCTCTAAGGAAGATTTCTAGTAGACAGGGTCTGTAAGATACCCCTAAAGGTGACTGCCGTGTTTCCACTGCTGTAGCGTGCCGAGATAGTGTCTGTGGTCAGAGCCTTTATGGATAGAGGGGTAAGCTGCATTTCTGTTGTTTGGTTCTGGTTCTGGTTCTGGTTTTGGTTTTGGTGGGTTCCAGATTACCAGCAAGTGCTTTACCCACTCAGCCATCTCCCTAACCTGAACTGAGCTTTTTAAAATGGTAAGAGCACTTTGTGCTCTTCGAGACGAACCAGGTTTAATTCCCAGGAACTACATGAAACTCCAGAAGATTTGACTCTTTCTTCTGGCCTCTGCAGACACAAGGGACACAAATGGTACACATACATACATACAGGAAGAACTTTCACATACATAAAATAAAAATAAATAAATAAAAGTTTTTAAATGTTTTTTTCTCTTACATTTTTTTTTTCTTCTGTCCTTAGCCATCAGGAAATATGGGCGAGATTTTCAGGCAATCTCAGATGTGATTGGGAACAAGTCAGTTGTTCAGGTGAAAAACTTTTTTGTAAATTATCGACGCCGCTTCAACATAGATGAAGTTTTACAAGAATGGGAAGCAGAACATGGGAGAGACGAGACCAATGGGCCCAGTAACCAGAGACCTGTCAAGTCCCCGGAAAGCTCCACCAAGATCCCTGAGGAAGAAGATGAGGTAAGTCTGGAATGGCTCATCTCCTCACTGCCGGCGGAGCTCAGGTCTCTGGAGCTGCTGAAATCCCTTCCCGTTGCCGTTACTATTACTCAGTGTCACTTACCTGTAATACAGTAGTGTGCACGCTGACTCAGGTGGCATCACTGTCCACAGACCACACGACTCTATCCTGGCATTCTTCTGCACTTGTAAAAATCATCAGGAGCTGCTGAGGAGTGTCTGGCTCAGGCAGGCCTCAAGTGTTAGGCCATGTTAGGGCTACTGACCTTCTGGGTGAGTCTGCATGCCTTTAGCAGCTCGTTGGGGTGTCCAGCAGCCGCCCTCCAGCCTCTGATGCTGTCCAGAGGCGGCTAGCTTAGGCTGGTCGAGACAGTTCTAGATCCTGGGGCTATTGGGACTTCTGTGATAGCATCGTGATTCCATCAGTGCAGTCGGGAAGCTGCCTCAGCCAGAGACACATCTGTCCCCTTGCACATGTGGTGTTAGGACTGCTTACGTGCTGCTTGTACCCACCTCAGGAGAGGGCACCACTCTGTGCGTGCTTGTGCCTCCTCTGCCACAGAAGCGTGGGAGGCGAAGGGAGGGAATCTGGTCTTGTTCACTGGTCTGAAGTTCACTCTCTCTGTTGGTTGGTCCGTGTTGTTTGTGTGCAGGCCTCAAGATGGCTCCCTCTAAGGGAAGCATTGCACCTCAGCGCTCCGAGAATTAGGCTCTTGAGTCCTTTGGACAAGAAGGTCTGGGTAGTTGTGTACAGAGTGTACACATTAGCAGTGTGAGCAGTGCCCTCAGGTTACCCGGTTCAGGACCAAGGACATGACCTCTAAGCAAGCTCTACCCTTGGCAGTCAGTTTGCCTCATGTTGACTGCTCTGTTAGAAAAGTTAGAGGCAGGGAGAAAAGGAGTTAGAATTTGCAAGAATGGAAGCTTTCTAGCATGTTTCCTAATACCGTTCCCAAGGCTCTTGGAAACAAGATCAGTAGGACTGTGGCTTGGCAGAGCAAGTGTTGATAGAGGTGGTTTGAGAAATCTGAGGGTGAAGTCAAGGCCCATTGCCATGCTGGACAGGCCAGTTCTTTTGCAGGCAGTTTTGCTTCAGTTTCTTCTCTCAGTGTGTTCATGCTCTTCTGAAACCGGCTCATGCCATCCAGCGACGTCTTAGAATTTGTGCTGTTGGACCATCCCTGTAACTTCTCTTTAAAAATAAGACAGGACAAAACAAACAGAGGGTATTACCTGCATGTTGTTTCCAGTCATTTGGCCATTTAAACTATCTCCCTTCTTCCTACTGGTCTGTCCTTCCACTTACAAGCTTTGGGAATCAAGCTCAGGTCATCAAGGCTGGTGGCCTGAACTTCATTGTCCCCTGAGTCCTCTTGCCAGCCCCCCTTCTGTGCTTGTCACATCAACAGCCCTCTCTCCCAGCCCTTCTGTTGCTGCTCTGAGGTTAGTTTGTAGAAGGAAATTGGCTTGTGATGATTCAAGTTCACCAAGAGCCTGGGGACTGAGCTGTTAGAATGCTGGTGATTGTCTGGCCAGCGCTCAGAGCATGGAGACTTGCTGACTTCACCCGCTTGTTTATCCTGTGTCCAGCAGCTAGGGATCTCTGTCCTTGCACAGGATGGAGAACATCAGGATTTTTACAAGTCCCACTAAAACAAAGACCTGTCAGTTTTAAAGACTTTTTTCCTCCTAAAGAAGAGAGAGCAGCCCAGGAGGTCTGAGATCCACTATGGAGGGTGATGGAGCAATGAGTTAGAGATTGCCACCTAACGTCAGAGTGACCGAGAGTTGTGGCCTTCCTCTAGAGAGGAGCTGCTTTCGCTAGCTGTTCTTTAGAGTGTCACTTCACCTGCAGGAACCACGCTCTCAGATTCTGGATTTGTAGCCCAGTTGCTTCCCCAGTAGCAAGACAAAAGAGGCAAATGAAAAACTGCTTTCATCTGTTAAGGAAGATTGTTCCACAGTCCAGGGTCCCAGCAGGAGCCACCGGCTGTTGGGGAGCCGGGTGTCAGGGCCGCCCTCTGGCCAGTGCATGTAATTCTGACTACAGGCCTACCTGAGCAGCTCTGAGGACAGGACCCGTTGCTCATGTGTCTGACTTGGCCGAGAAAGCATCATTATCACACCTTCAGCAAACAGGGAAACTGAAGCTTAGAAAGAGAAACTGGTCCAAGATGGATTAGGGCTTCCTCCCTGGAACGCGAGTGCTCGTCCTGCACGTGCTTGCTGTGTGGTCTGTGAGGACACCAGAGGCAGTGTGTGCTGACTGCTACTCTGATTCCTTCTTTTCTCCCTTCCTTCAGGCTGCTTCTGTCCTCGACGTAAGATACGCATCTGCCTCCTGAAACCTGCTGGTAGCTTGAACACTTGGTGTGGACGACGTGTTACCCAGATATCAGGTATTCCAAGACATCGCTAGCCATCTGCATCACATCTCTGTGGACAAGCAGCTATTACCAAAAAAGGCATACACTTCCAGTCCTGTGCTACATCTGCCTTAATTCTTTGCTCGTTCCTCCATGTTGGCACGACTTCCCAGAGAGCTCCGTTGCATCTCATTCTGCCTAAGGGCTGGGGGACCCACGGCCTGCACACCTCCCTCGAGTCTGGGACCTACCCTCCAATTGGCTCCCCTGAGCCCCAACAATGGCAGCTCTCCCAGTCAACAGCTTCAGAACAGGTAGTCTTGAAAGGCCCAGCTCTGTTCCTGCATGGCCTGCAGTTTCTACTTTGTGCATAGTGTAATTCTCAGAAGGCCCTATAGGCCTTCTAGAAAATTTCTCCCCTTCTTTTCTGGGGCAACCACCTAAGTAATACCATGCTTCTTTGGAAATCACAATCCATTGGCAGACCACATCGTAACCTTTATCATACCAAGCTTCCTGATACAGCTCCTGTCTTTCAAAACAGAGGGTAGAGTTACGGTTTATGTATAGGTCAGGTGGCTCCTCTCCCCTCCCTCTCTCCCCTAACTCTTTCCCTTTTCTCCCTTTCCAAGTGGTAAAAGCTCATTTGCAGCAACTGTCCTTGGACATTGTAGCTTAATGGGAACGTGGACCTCAACGCTTTCTGCCTTCAACCTTCAGCATTGTAATCCCAGGATGTGGGTGCACCCCGTCTCTTCTTGACTCCCCAACTACCACTATCATCACCCAACTCTGAGAGATTTGGTTCATATCACTGTACCTGGTGCTTGTACATTTGGAATTGGTGCCTTCTCCTTTTGGCAACCATGTTATCGATCCCTTTTCTGTTCAAGTGTCTTATTTAAAGTTTATTGCTTGCCAAAGATGACATCACTGAGGTGTAGCAGATGGAGAGAGCGCCTGCAGATTTGACTAAGCATAGCCTGTAAACGTCAGGTCAGCTCAGTACAAGATAATAGGAAGCTGGGGGTGGTTTTCTAGAAGCTGCACACCATCCTAAACAGTGTGCCTGGCCATTGTTTGTCACTCCATGTGTCCCTTTGTGTCATTTGTGTACTGGTGTGTTCACACACACCGTCCCCTGTCTTCTAGCAGCAGATAGGACAGAAAAGTGATGGATGTGTTGCTTAGTGAGACCAGGATGGAAAGAAAACTATCAAAAGAGTGGTATGTAATGCCATTTGCTTGGACTGGGAACAAACAAAGATTTCTAAGATGTTCTGAGACTTCCAGAATCACTTTTGCTCTCTTAGCAGACTGTGGGCCTGCAGGGCCTTAAGAAGCAGACGGTCAGGCGGCATTCTAGCGTACATGGCCAGCTGAGGCTGCACTAACCGTGTGGAAATATCTTTTGTTGTTTGCAGCATTTGGATATTTTTTTTTTTTTCTGCTTTCAATACCAAAAAGAAAAAGAAAAAGAAAAAAAAAGTTGATGCTTTAAGGTATGAACAGAGTTCTTAAGAATTTAAAATATGCAATTAAAATTCGATGTTTTTGACTCCTAAGCACCTTTCCCCTGCCCCCCCGTTTTAAATTTGGCGATTTTCTCCTTAGAAAGAGGTTCAGCCGTAGAAATCTAGGTGGGGGTGGGGTATACACTGTTTTTGAGAAGTCTGGAGGAGGGTCACTCCAAAGGCAGGTACAGAAGAACTTCTTCATCCTGTCCAATAGTAGGCGCCCACTGTTGGAGAAGAGCCTGCCGACAGGTGCGGGCGTGGCGCAGCCCCAAGTCCCAGCCCAGGGAGGCAACAGAGTAACACTAGTCACAGGGCAGCTTTTGTGTTTCCATCACAGCCCTGCTGAAAGGGGGAAGAAAACATAGGGCAGGGTCCGCCTACGCTCTGCATAGGCCTCCCGGGGACACTAGAGCACTTGATAAGCCCTGCTCACCTAGTTTTCTGCATGTCCTCTGCCAGTGGCTCTGTGTCTGTCTCTGTGCCTAGGCTACTTTCCATAAGATAGATCTGTTCCCTCTCCACAGTGATTAGACTTATTCATCATCTTGGATGGTGTGGCAAGCAGAGTGGCTGTGCCAGGCCCCAGGCTCATTCTGTCCTGTCCCTTCCTGGTTCCAAGCACTGAGTGGCCTCCAGCCATGAAGAGTCAGCTGTCGGTATGAGTATGACCAGTGTAGCTGATTTTGCCTTTTTCTTAAGGGAGAGAGGCATGCCATTTTCATTTGACGGAAGGGGGAAAGTGGTCTTTGCCTGGCTGCTGTTGGAATAGTTTTCATGTTTTAAACGTTTTTCATGACACAGTCTGCAGTGATGTAAATCCAAGAAATCACTTAGCTTTCAAAGCCGAGGGCTCTGGTCTTGAGCTGTGACTGTTCAACATGTCAAAAATTTAGGGGCATCAGCGGGGTAGGTTTGGGACGTGACGCCTGAGTCTGATGGAATGTCACTTAAGCTTTGTGTTCTTAAAAATTATCAATGTGAATGTCATAATTATATATTTTTGTGGGAAAATCTTCTAAATATAAGTTATTGTGCAAAATATAGTATCATGGTCACAAATAATAGTCTAACTTTTAGTTTAGAGATCCCTAAAGATATAAACTGTATTGCGTATGCATTAAAAGTTTGTTTTATTTAATTTTATGTAAACGTGTAAAGTGTTTAGGTAATTCTTTTCCCTTATCCACTTAAACACCCTGTTACTTGAATATTGTGTTGGCTGGTCAGCAGCAGTGATCAGCTCTGCAGGAGAGCTCTGACGGGGTCCCCAGGCCTCAGTTGTGCTGATCAGCTCAGTGTCACACAGTTCGGTGCGGTGTCGGCAGGAGCAGAGGTTCGTGTAGCACACGACTGCCTCTTTATTTGTTTGTCAAGACAGCTCCCTAAAGGTGGTTCTGGTGGTTTTTGTATGACCCACCCAATGATGGCCACAAACCTTAATCAAAAGACAAAAGGCTAAGAACTTACTGCGGAGGACTAATTAAGCAGTTGCTTTCTGTCTATGTAGTTTCCTCAGTACCACACACCGCCCTAAGTGAGCTCATTGTCACTTTAAATTTCAACTACACCCTGCTTCTATCTCTAAATATCAGATGGACTATTGGTACAATTGCACACCAAAAATAAGCCACACAGTGCATTACACTAACTGGGTCCCTGCTCTCACTCAAGCAAAGGAAAGACAGAACAGAGCTGTCTTCCTCTCTCGTCTGCCCTGTGTGTACACCTAGTGACCCAGGACCCCTGTAGACGTTGCCTCAGACTGACTAGCGGCCGTTAGGCCGCCCGAGTCTAACGATGGTGTGCAGCGCTCCTCCCGCCACTCCCGGGTCTCTGCAGCTTCTCCTCACTGTAGCAAAGCACAATTGCAGGAGCGTCACAATTACAGTTCACAAGGAAGGTCAGTAGAGTCTATGCATGTTGTAAAATAATGACTGTTTACAGCCACCTTCTCGAAGACGAAAATTTATACTGGAGTGGATAGCATTCCATTACGTAGACTTAAGACTTTGCTGAGTGCTTTTCAGATTGCTTAAAATTTTTTCAAGATTTTAAAAGATGTATAAGGTTAAGTTTGCAAATATAAGGGAAATGCTGTATATCTTTTGAAGTGATGAAATCCATGTTAAAATTTTAAAGAAACTATGTTGTAATAACGCTGTTGTAAGTAATATTTCCATGTCTTTCTTTGCTTGTTTTCTAGTTCAGCACAGTCATTGTGGTGAATGTCCATAGCATTATAACTGCTTAGCCATTCATTGAATTACAACATTTGTTAGTGGAGATTGGGAAATTTATTTGTGAAATTCTGCAGAATTCATTTTTCTATTTCCAATATTTGCCGAAGTTAAATAATTTTCAAGCCATTGATGTAATAAAATATGAAACAAAAACAAATTTCTGTGTCCTTATGTCCACCTTCCTACAGAATGGGGTGTTTTTCTCCCCTTAGGAGCAGCTTTGGGTTTCCAATTGTGTTATCGCCCTGGCTTTACCACAAACAGCTGGGAGTCACTCTTGCTTTTAGCTTTTTGCTCTACCAGAATGGTTTGATAATCTTTTATGTGATTACCTTATAGCTGGCATCAAACTGCAATGTCTCCTTAATAAAGTTTGTGGTGTTGAGGTCTTACGTATACAGGTTGGGTGGGAGGAATCTTCCTCTAGCAGTGTCTCTGTGGTCAGCTTGACCAGGCTTTGGCCTGGTCCTAGAGGCTGGGCCCTGCATAGCCCCGGCCTGTGGCAGTGAAGAGCAGACCACTGCTTTGGTTGCCCCTGATCAGCAGAGGGTAACCTGCGCTTGCCTCAGCACCCAAGCAGTGTGGGAAATATTAGCGGCCTCTGTGGCCTTCCCTTTTCTAGCCGAGTGGAAGGTTTTCCCGGATACTGCGCCAGTGCCCGTTCTCTGCATTAACAAATGCCAGGAAAATCACATTATGTAGGAAGGCTCATTGGCCCACAGTTGTAAAGGTTTTCACCCATGACCAGTTGCCTTCAGGTTTTTTGATAGTGTCTCACTGTGTAGCCTGTTGGCCCTCCTGTTCTGACCAGTGCAAGGAGCAGGCAGCGCATGATGGAAAGAACCTGTGGCAGAGCAAAGCCGTCCCTTCATGTCCAGGACAGCCAAGAAAGAGCAACAGGAAAGAACCAACCAAAGTCCAGCAGTGCCATAATTCCCAGGAAGCCCCGGGTCCGCAGTGACCTGAAGACTTGTTAGGCCCCACCTTTCAAAGGTTCCCTCACTTCCCACCCGTTACAGGTTTCACCTAAGCCTATATGTTTGTTTAAACATATATAGTTAAAACATATATAGCCTATATAGTTTGTCCCAAACTGTTGTATTTTACCAATAAAGACTCAGGAGCCAGATGCTGGGGTGAAAACCTGCTAGCTCAAAGAAGCAGAGAAAGCATCCAGCTGATCTTCCTTCTCAGCTCAGATCTGGATGGAAAAATCCCAAAAGGCTCACTAGCTCAGCTGACAGCCCAGGAGGAAAAGGCCAAAAAAAAAAACAACAACAACAACAAAAAAACAAAAAACCCAAGGCCAAAGGCTTGCTAGATAGATCAAAACCCAAAAAGCCAGGGAGCTGAGGAGATGAAGCCTAAGCTAAAGCCAGAGCCTGAGCTCATAGCTCGCTCTTCTCCACGCTGTCTTAAATACCCCTCAACTCAAAGTCCCTCCTCCCCTTTAATCCCTGTCAGCTGGTTTCTAGCTCCACCTTTTGATCTAAGGTTAACTTTTATCAGAACTGGTATGCAGAGAGCTCTTGAATTAAAGGTGTGTGCTAGGGCTGGGTGAACCACACCATAACCCCCTGTTTACAATAAACAGGAAGTTCTTGGATTAAAGATGTGTAATAGGGCTCAACCACACCAAAGAAACAGGGTTTACAGTTCACAATTTTGGGATTCACAATGGGATCAATATCCTGCAACATTTATGTAACAAATGCGCCTTTGGGTAGCAGCGCATGCCCTGCACAGCAGCAGGTGACTGCTGCGAGAATCTAGGGCCTGAAGCCAGCATTCCCTCGAACAGGCAGTAAGTGCATGGAACCCTCTTGGTGTGATTCTGCCTCAGCTGGGAGTCTTGTAAGAATGAGGGGGCCCAGCAGCCTCAGAACTGATGCCCTACAATAACAAAAGAGAAAGGCTGCAGTCCAGGGAAAGCGAGAGCACACTCTTGAGCAGACAGGAGCACCTCCATGTCCACAGAGTTCCCGAGCTGGTCCTGAGAAGATGTGTTGCAGGGACCCTGAGAGCAGCATCCTGGAGAGTGCTCAGTGTCCGGCGGGGGCTTGTCGGCGCCAGTGAAACAAAACTAAAGGGGGCAAGTGCAGGCATCAGGCGCTGAGGTGTGGCTTTGAAGAGTGTGCTGTGCACGCCATTCCAAGTGGCCCTGCTCCTTGCCTTATCCCCTGACTTCCTACCGAGCTGCCTGCACTCCGATCATGCGGGAATCTCAGCGTCCTCTCTGGGCCTGGGCTGTGTGCCCTTTCTCCTGCCCCACAGTGAGAACACAGCTGTGCATCCTGATCAGGCCTTTCTCTTTGAGTCGCTCTCCTTTCTCACCTGTGAGGTTGGCAGACCTGTCGCTCATGCAGCTGGACACTGACCAGTCCACCTGCAGTCCCTCCACTGCTGCCGCCAGGCGTCGCTTGCTGGAATGGCACCTGGGCCAAACTCACCAGCGCCTCATTCCCAGCATGACTCTCCTCCCACCCCACCATAGTCAGGAACCTTCTTGTTTATTTTATGTATGTGGGTGCTTTGTCTGCACACCAGAAGAGGGCTTCGGATTGCATGGTTATGGACAGCTGTGAGCTGCCATGTGGGTGCTGAGAATTGAACCCAGAACCTCTGTAAGACAGCCAGTGGCCTTAACCACCGAGCCATCTCTAGTCCCAGTTAGGAACCTTTCAACATGATTCATTTGTCACATAGAAAACTGCATGGCCCTTCTTGAATCCAGCCTTATGCCCCAGGACCACCTTGCTTTGCTTTTTCCCCTAATTGCCACAGCTCTTTTCATGATCGTCCATCACCCTCCACTTCCTCCAGACAGCAACGTTCTTAGACTTCAGCCTTCTGAACATTACTCTGACTTACTGAGTTCTGCCACCTATAGCGAGGTTACTTTAACCCAGAATTTAGTTCAAGGCCAGCCTGGGTTGTGTAGCAAGACCCTGTTCCAAAAACACAAACTATAATCTAGGTGGGGTATGGTTCAGTGACGGGTCATTTCTTTGGTGTATACAAGGCCCTGGGTTCCATCCCCAGTACCACCATGCACATGAGCTTGCGTGTATGTGCGCACACACACACACACATGTTAATCTTTCATTTTCTGAATTGCTACTTCACCTCCTGAAATGCCCAGTTCTCCCTACAGGGTGCCCTGTGACCAGCTCCTCACAGCCTCCAGTTGCCAGGCAGCAGACACGTTTGCTGTCCCTCATTTGTAGAAGAGGAAACCAAGACTTGGAAAAGCATGTCTCGCAGCTAACAAGCGCCACCCTTAGGATAAGGTGTGCCCTGCTCCAAGGCAAGCTCTCTTCGGATGCCACTGCACGACCCACGCCCTGTGTCATGAAGCCCTGTGTCATGAAGCGTAGTGAGCCTGCTCACTTCCTTAACCATTTCAAGCCCGTTTCTTCATCTATAAATAGGAAGAGTGACTCCTTGAAAGAATAGTGAGCTTGGCCATGGTCAGACCCAGTTGCATGTGGAGCAGAGGCTTAGCATGGGGCTGACTCACTGATCCTATAAACAACTAGCAGGACCCCTGGGGGGAGCTGAGCTAGCCATCATTCGCTGACCTTTAGATGAAACCTTGGCTTTGATGCTCACTACCACCTCTGAATAAGAGAGGTCCTCAAGAACCTTTTCAGGTAGGTCTTTGAGATTCTCTAGGGCTGTATGCAGTCCATGCACTTTGAGGCCAGAGTCTGGGCTAGCCCTGTGTGCCACCAGACAGCCCTAGCAGGAACCCATGTGGGATTTGGCCTGTGGCTGCCCTGGCTTCAGGGTTCTCTGGTGACATTTCTCCATCAGCCTTTCTAAGTAAGATCACGGGGTTATGGTTCCCCATGGAATCCCCTCCTGTGTGCCTTGTATTTTCCCTTAACTGTTAGCATGTTTTGTTGTTTGCTGTACAGACTACTTAGGAAGAAAAGTAGGCTTTTTTCACTTCGCATTTTGAAAGCTGAAAGTGCATGTAGCACAATGCAGGTTGAGGTGAGGGCCCCTTGGCTCCATCCCATCAAGATGGCTGACAGTGGCAAGAATGTGTATGAGAGAATGAGCTACCATGGGTAAGCAGAGAACCTTGGATGCTGTTCTCACAACAACAAACACAGGATCCATGAGAAGGGCAAGACCACGGACCCAAGGACCTGGGCCAGCCTCCACTTTGAAGGTTCCACCAGCTCCCATACAGGAACCATGGAGACATCAGCGCCTGTCAGCTCTGAACAGGCTCAGAGTTACCTTGGTCAGTGGAGCCTTCACAGGGGTGGCACGGAACTCTACATCCTGAGAAGTTTGAGACAACCTGCTAGAGGCAACTGACATGGCCACCAACCACCAGGCCCATGTGCAAAGCCGCCAGAGGTCATGGGACTCGGAAAAGGCTGAGGAGGCCACACGAGTGACTTGCCAAGGCCAACACAAGGTCTACGCAGGCAAAATCACCCAGGTGAGCACTGGCCCTGCCCGAGCTCAGGTGAGTAGCTTAAGTGGCTGAGACAGGGAAAGGCAACTTCTTGGGTTGAGGTATCAGCAGGTGTTTCTGGAGCCTGCATGGAGACAGTTGAAGCCACAGAACCCCCCAGGTTCCAGTCAGGGAGATGACGAGGTGAGATCCTCCAAGCAGGGCAGAGAGGTGCTTTCCTGTGACCAGATTGGTTGGTGCCTGGGGTGGCCACAAAGGCTTGGCATTGGAGAACAGGCCAGAGGACAACCAGAGGCCCCTTCCCTGCTCAGCCCAGAGAGCCTACGCGCAGGCAGAATCAGGCTCACTTCAAGAGACTGAACCTGACTTGCCTGGGGTCATGATTCGTCCGTGAACCAGCCTGCAGCCAGGTGGGATGAGCTCACTCCAGGCTGGGGCACGGAGCTCGTCCTAGGCCGCGGTCTGGGAATGCAGCTTCCCACTGTAAAAACGAGTGCTCTTTGGGGGAGTCGGGGGAGTGACTGGGCTCAGGTGTGGGAGGGTGCACAAGAGGGCTGGGAAATCTTGCTAAAGACCCAGGGAGCATCCAGAGCAATGGGGTCTTCTCTGAATAGCTCAGTAAGCCCAGTTAAGGTCTTGCTGGCCTAATGGGACAACTGCCGCTTAAAGAGCCAGGGGAAAAAAATGTGTAAGAATCCGAAAGATTGTAACTCTATATACATTTTTTTTTTATTTTCTAACTTTATTTGGGGAGGAAGGCGTGCATGCCTGAAGCATGGGTGCAGAAGTGGAAGATGACCGGATGGAGTCAGTTCTAGCCACGTAGCTTCTGAGGAGAGGAAGCTGGTTGCCAAGCGCCCTTGCCCACTGAGCCATCTTGCCAGCCCACTGACGTCTTTGTAAGCATCTGTTAAGCTCTGTTGGAGATGAGAAGATATTAAACGTAGATCCAGCTTTTATCCAAACTGATCCAGAACAGTTGCATCACTGAGTAGGGAAACTGTTCCTTGTAGAACTCTGTGCATCACAGGCTGGAGTTAGGAAGTCCCCATTTTGTCTCTAAGGCCTGGATGGGCCTGTCTATGACTGCCGGCCTGGCCCTAAAAGGCCATGTAGAGAGAGACCCTGTTTAGGGGTTAGGGGACGCTGAAGGTGACTCCCCATTTGCTGTTCTTGGAGAGCAAGGTTTGGTTCCGTATCCCTCCAATGGTGTTAGGTCGCAACCGTGTGCCACTCCCTTTCCAGGGAAGCCTGCATCCCTTCTGGCTTCTGTAGGACCAGGCATGTGTGTGCACAGACACATATGCAGGCAAGTACTCATGCACAGAATGCAAAAAGGAAAAACAGCCCCTCGGCTGCAACAGGAGTCATCATGGCCAAGCTGTAGAAGCAACCAGAGTGTTCACAGTGACTGAACAGCAAACGGTGCGCCTTGCTTGCCGCCTCACACCTTTGAAGTGTGAGGGAATTCTGAATGTGACAGTCAGATAGATACTGTGCTCGGTGAAACTAATGACAGAACGACAAAAGGCCCAGCCCCGGCCAGGGCTACCTAGCAAAACTCCTAAACAAAGACTAGATTGATAAACATAATGGCGGTTTTGGTTTCTTTGTAAACTCAGTTATACTCTGTAAAAATGCTTTTGTTTTAATCCCAAGTATGGGGTTTTAGTTGGGCTATAGTTTGTCCACAGCTGTTAACTGTCTCATGCAGGGCGTGGCTTTTGCAGCTGGGAACAGCCTTCCACATGCACAGAGAGGGGTGTGGTCTGGGGCTCTGAGGATATAAATTAACAGTTCCTGGCGCAGCACCTTGGAGAAGATTGTTGCCTATGTCTGCCGTTGATGGAGATTGGTGTAACCCCAAAAGAAGCCATTGACTAAACCGCCGGGAGAAGTAAAGGCCCTCTCTCCTCCCTAACCTCTCTCTCTATGTAGGGGCGGGAGGTTGGAAGGGAGGTTGAGGCCTAAACACCCCAAATAGAGTTTTTAAAATGAGCGCTACACATATAGTCTATGTGTTCTGTTTGTTTCAGAAGGTCTAATATAGTACGAGTTGTCCTCGAACTCTGTGTGTAGCTGCAGCTGGCCTTGAACAAGTGATTTTGATTTTCTGCTTCTGCCTTCAAAGATCTCCACCACATGGGTTCTGGGGATCAAGCTCAGATCACCAGGCTCAGCGGTCAGAGTCTTTGCTTCCTGAGCAACTCGCTGACCCCACAAATGACTTACTCAGCGCATAGGATAGCTTCAGGAGGGTGCTGACAGGGCCGGAGCTCTGTGCGCAGGAAGCCCTGTGCTTGATTCCCAGCGCTGTATGAACCTGGCAGGGCAGCACACAACTGCACCCTGGAGGTAGAGGCAGGGGATCAGAAAGTTAAGGTCATTTTTGGCTGGCTACATAGCAAGTTCAAAGCCAGCCTGCAACAATGAGATCCTAGCTCAATAACCATAGTAACAAGTTGACAATATAAACACACAGATTATTAGTGGATAGCATAAAACCACGAAAAAGAAAGCAATATTTTATTGATCTAATCAGCTGGCGATAGACATGATCTATAAAACAGCTATAGCTACCATAGAGGGGAAAAAAAAAAAAAAACTTTACCAAATAAAAGAAAAAAAATCGAAGCTTACCAAGAAACTAAGGGGCAGAGGCAGTCAGACGGGAGGAACCCAGACTCGGAGCAGCTGCAAACCCAGGCAGGAAGGTGACCTCATGGCGAGCTCATGAGCTCGCCCTGCTCCCCTCCGCCCTCCTGAAAGCTGTCTGCAGAGCAATTACCACTTGTTAGCAGCAAATTCTGTGCTGTGTGAGTGAATAAAACAGAGATAGACCAAAAGTCTCCCATCGTGGAATGTGGACTAATTGGAGAGTTTTGTGTTTTTCAGACCCAGCAAATCTGGGCCTGGAATGTGCACTTACAGTCCTAGTTCCAGGAAGCAGGAGGACCGTGAGTTCAAGCCCTGCTCGGAGTACGATGGGCCTGAGACCAGACTGGACAGCTTGATGAGATGTTCAAAGGTAAAGAGATGTTTGGGATGTACATTTGCCTAGCATGCATGCGGCTCGAGATTCAGTCTTCAGTACTGAAAATGGGGGGAAAAAAAGAAAACCAAGGATGCAAAAGGTTTTCTGCTGTGTCAGTGTTCTCCACAGCGGACCAGGGATAAAGACGCTCACATCAGATAAAGTAACCTTGCTCTATTTTGAGGGAAGATGTTTCTCTGAGCCGGCTGAGCACTCCCTGTGTGGCGGGCTGGTCTGGGGTGCTGTGTGACCTGCCTTCTAGTTAGCCTCCTGAATGCTGGGTTACAGGTGTGAGCAGAGCAGCTGCGGACGCCGGTGTTTGCTTTCACAGGGTCTCACTGCAGAGCTCAGCCTGGCCTTGAATTTGACCTGTAACACAAGCTGGCCTCAAACTTAGAATCCTGCGTCTGCACCGGTGTGCAGGTGTCGCAGACATATGTCATCAGGCTGGATTCCAAAAAACGGACATTCGAGTCATAAAGCGTGTTTTTGCAGTAGACAGAGACGGCTACATACTGATGACTGCAGTGGTTTTCTCTTTGGCAACTTGACGGGCTTTATGGTTACCATGGAAACACATCTAAGCATGTTTGGGAAGACCTTTTCGGAAAGGTCTGTAACCGAAGAGGGAAAACCCACCGTGAGTGTGGGTGGCACCGTCAATGGGGTTAGGTCCCAAACGGAGTCAAAAGGAAGCAGAGTGCCGGCAGGATGGCTCAGTGGGCAGATGCTTGCTGAGCACGCACAGCCCTGAACTCTGACCCGCAGCAAAAGCTGGAGCGGGCAGCGCGTTTGCGATCCCAGGGCACTCTGGCCAGTCCAGCCCAAGTCCAGAGCATCCAGGTTCAGTGAAAGACACTGTCTTAAGTAAAGTAGAGGAACCAATGAGGAAGACATCCCGGTGTCAACCGCTGGCCTCTCCACACACCTGCACGGGCGAGTGTACGCCCCATACACGCCTATAGCACACACGCATGCGCACACAACCACGCAGAGACAGCGTGAGCTCAGCCCCAGCCTCCATCTCTACACTCCCTTCCTGACCGGATATGACGTGCTTCGCAGCCTCCCGCAGGCTGACAGCCTTCCTCCCTACCTGTCGGCACGGTGCACTGTACCCCGGAAACTCTCAGCCAAAACCAAACCCTCCTTCCCTCAACTTGCTTCTTTCAAAGTTTTTTAAAATGTTTTTTTTGTTTGTTTGTTTGTTTTGTTTTTAATGCATGTGCTTTGCCTGTGTGTATGTATGTGTCCTGTGTGCGTGTCTGGTGCCTGTGGATGTCAGGAAGGGACATAAGATCCCCTGAAACCGGAGTTACAGGCGGCTCTGAGCTACCATGTTGGTCGAGGAACCCAAGCTGGGTCTTCTGTAAGAGTAGACAGTGCCCTTAACCACGGGCCCCCAAGTTACATGCTCTTAACTACTGAGCCGACTCTCCAGCCCGCCCTCTCAGCCTCTGAATTGGTCGAATTGTTCTGCTTGGCCTTAAAGTAACTCTAGCAATCTGTTCTAATCTTCTGGCTCCTTCTCATTCTCTGGCTTGTTCTCTCTTCGCCTGTGTCTAGCTTGTCTTCTCTCTCTCTGTAACCTGTCTCTGTACAACTGTCCCAGTAAAACTGCCTCCTCTCTCATTCTCTGTGCTGCTTCCTCAAGTAGCTTCCCTTTCCTCTCTCTGCTCTTGAGAGTTGGGCATACCCTAGTCTGTCAAATCTTTCTCTGATTCGTCACTTGGTCTGCCACTCAATTAAACATCACTTTCAAATACAGGTGCTTCCTTCTACAAACTAACTTTACCTTTATTGTAAAGGTGTATCTGTGCTCCAGCCAGAGGGATTAAAGGCATGTACCACCATGCCTGGACCTAAGCTTTCCTCACCTGAAACCTGCTCTATACCAGGCTGGCCTTGAACTCAGTGATCTGCCTGCCTCTGTCGCCTAGGTTTAAAGGTGTGCCACCACCTCCCAGCCTATCTGCACTCCAGCCGGATCACAGGGACCTAGAAGGTCTTTGTATGTGATCTTTTGCCAGCAAAGCCAGGTTCTGAATTAAAATTCCTCTACATGTGATCACAGGGATGAAAGTAATCTTGTATTTTTATTTATTTGTTTATTTTTATTGTTATTGTTTTGGTTTTTCTTTTTGAGACAGGATTTCTCCTGTGCAGCTATAGCTGTCCTAAAACTCACTCTGTAGATCAGGCTGGTCTCAAACTCAGAGATCCACCAGAGAGCCTCTGCCTCCCGCCACCATGCTTGGCAATAAACTTGTTTGTTTACTGTGTGTGTGGGTGTACTTGTTCATGCAGGAGCCCATATACACTGGAAGAGGTGTTGGATTCTCCCTTGGATCCAGAGTTATGCATAGTTGTGAGCCTGTGGCTCTGGGAACAACACTTGGTGCGAAATCTCTCTGGCCCTGATAATCTTTTATTTAATTGACACATTTATACTGTTGATGTTCAAGACAAGTGAGCTGGGCATGGTAGCACATACCTGGTAACCCCAGACTTTAGAGGTGAAGCTGGAAGATCAGTTCAGGATCATTCTTAGCTACATAGTGACCTGTGGACCACAAGGAACCCTTTCTGAAAAGCAAACACACAAACTACAAACTGAAATAAAATTGCCCACTCTGCGACAAACACAGCTGAGAACTAAAGTTCTGCTGATGCTCCTGGGCTGCAGTATTTCAGCCGGCTTGCTTCACCCTCCTCTCTGATGCTCCTCCTCCTGGTTCTGTCTTCTGCTTTGCTCCTGCTACTTCTGATGTTTATGAGTGTTCTGTGTGATTCAGTTTCCTTTCACGCTAGTGTTTCCCTGTAATTTGTTATACACATTTACACGTAATATATGCAGGCCCACTTTCAAACGACTCCTCCCTGGGCAGTGTGGCTGGACTTTTGGCTACTTTATTGGATTCTTTTATCTACCTCCCTACACCTCCTATCCCTGCCAACCCTCCAGTGCTAGGTAGGAGAGAAAGAAGGTTAGAGGGGAAGGAGGGCATAGATATCACTAGACTATTTCTGCTGATTAGGAGTTCTGAGTTCCAACAAAGAACAACAAACAGCAACCAGCAGCGGGGGCAGCAGCCTCTCCTGGGGCTCCCACATTTATCCACCCTCTGCAGAGTCCCCAGAATTCCAAATGTAAACCATCTTCAGCTGGCAAAATCACGCCCCTGCTAGAGCACAAGGCAGATCATAGTCAGCTGCTGAGGACAATCTGAAGCAGCCCCGTATCCCACACCTGGATTAGAACGAAAACATATCCCCATAACATTTCTGTGTTTTTAAAGAAACTGAAAATTCTCACTACATTTTCCCCCCTTTCTGTTTTAAGCCGCTGTGTTTAGGGAGAATTACAAACAGATACATTTTCAGTGAACTAATCAATGTTTGCAGATCAAGGATCAAGTTATTATTATTTTTTTTTTTCTCTAACCTGGTGACTCTCAGCTGCTCTGTCTGAAACAGCTCCTGCTTTTTGCTGTGGAGCCTCAAGCTGCCAGGCCCCCAAACCATTTCCCAATGGCAAGAAGTTGCCTTGGATATCTCTGTTGGACTTGCACTCACTGAGACAGTGGTATCTCTTGCCGAATGTCTGCACACCCTGGGAGTCTAGGTGTTCTTTTAAAAAACCCATCGCCACAAGAAGCAGCTCGTTTACTTCTCTGGCAGAAAGCACTGTCCTTCTCAGTTAACACACTGGACATTCTGAGATCTGAGGCTTTCAGTGACGTGGGCACAATTTCTTTGTAAATGACTGAAGTTTTCACAATTGAAGCACCGGCATTTTGATATCAGAGACTCTTACCTATGGCTCGTTCTGTTATATTAGCATGATATTCATGAGAACCAATAATCGTCGTGTCTCTTATCCACTGATCCATTAGTGCTGCTAATAACTTTCACATTTGATGTTTGCATTCTGAAATGCAAGGGTCTCTATCAACACCTCTGTCAAGTCAGGGTCTGATACAGCTTTGTTTACAGATGAAACCAATCTTTGCAAGAAATCTGTGAAGGCCTCTCCAGTCTTGCACAATCTTAGGAAATGAGGTGGGCCTTTCCCTAGGCTCCTACAGCCTCTCAGTGACATTCTTCTATAACAGCATCATCAAATCGAATCTGTCCTTCACCAAGCAACTAATCTTCAACAATATTCATCCCCCTTGCTCTATTTTGCTGTTCAATATTTATGGCTTCCTCCCTCTGCCATGTTGAGCTTCTAGCACAGCTGTTACCGGCCCCTTCGAATGGGGAGGAGTAATTCTATTTTGGATAGCGCAGTTACTTAATATTTGTTTTACATAGGTGAATGCATTCCTTAAGAAAACACTCTTTAAAACGCCTCAGATCTCTCATTTCTATAGGATGCCATTAGCAGGCGTGTGCAGTAAGCTTCCTGGGGAAACCCTGGCGATTTTGTAATCCCAGGCCACCCACACACACACACACACACACCCACCCCACCCCCGGCAGCACAGTTGGCTCAAGATTAACGCCCCCCCCCTTTTTTTTCCCAAAATGAGCTGTCTCTCTCTAATCCTGTCGCCCTGCACAGCCTCCTCCTCCCCGAGGCCGCACACCTGGCTCCCACCCAGGGCCTGTGCGAACTTGAAACTGAAAGCATGTGGTGCTGAGTGGGGCCGAGAGCGGCCTTCTAGCCTAGTAGCTTCCCTCTTTCAGCCTGCAGGGAGCTCCTGTTCTCTTGCTCAGTCACTGGGTCTGAGACCTTCTGTTCTCTCTTTTCTGTGCCACTCACTTCCCAAGTGCTTCAACCTCTACCTGCAACTTTTTTCCATTGCACAGCCAACTCTGCAACCCTTTCAAAAACAAAAGAATGGAGTGATCCTTTTTTAAAAGATTTACATATTTATATAAAAGATTTATATATTTATTATGTATACAGTGTTCTGCCTGCATGTACACCTGCATACCAGAAGAGAACACCAGATCTCATGATAGATGGTTGTGAGCCACCATGTGGTTGCTAGGAATTGAACTCAGGACCTCTGAAAGAGCAACCAGTGCTCCTAACTTCTGAGCCATCTCTCCAGCCTCTGGAGTGATCCTTTTGACTTTCCATTTCACCATTTTTGTTTCTCACTTTCCTTCATTTCCATCTGCAATTTTTCAAACTGCTCATTTTCCCAACCTTTTTGAAATGGAATATAGGAAAAAGAAAACCAAAACAAACAAAATTCCCCCTGAGAGCAAAGCAAGGGATAATCCAGCAGAAGCAGCCCTAATAAACCATTTGCTGAGGTCTTAAAAAAAATAGTCAGTGTCTGGAGAGATGGCTCAGTGCTTAATAGCACTGTCTGCTCCTCCAGAGGTCCTGAGTTCAATTCCCAGCAACCACACAGTGGCTCACAACTATCTATACCAGGATCTGAATCCCTCTTCTGGCATGCAAGTGTACATGCAGATAGAGAACATATATATAAAATAAATAAAATCTTTTAAAAATATTCATCCCTTCACACCTCCTGCCCTTTCCTCTAAGGCATTTCTAAATCTAATTCCTATTCTGCCTAGCCACACATCTGTGTGCCTTGTAGCCAGATTCTTTGGCTACTTTATTGGGTTCTTTTATCTACCCCCTACACACCACCCCTATTTCTTCTAACCCCCTCCCAATGTTAGGTAGGAGAGAAAGAAGGTTAGAGGGGAAAGGGGGCATCAGTATCTCCAGGCAACTTCCTGCTGATTAGGGGTATTGAGTTCCTTGGGCTGGGTTTGATCTTGGTCGTCAGGATATCTCCAACCAGCAATCCGGCAAACAACAACCAGCAGCAGGAGCACCCAGGCAGCAGCCATCCCGCCTCTCTGGCCTCTGAAGGAAGAGTTCTCAGAATTCCAAATGTAAACTACCTTCAGCTGGCAAAATTACGCTCTTGCCAGAGCACTAAACAATCCTGAAGCAGCTCCATATCCTACACCTGGGATTGAAACAAAAATATTCCTATAACATTTATAATTTTTTTTTTTTTGAGGCTGGTTTCTCTGTGTAACGAACCCTGGCTATCCTGGGCTCACAGAGATCTTCCCGCCTCTGCCTCTGGAGTGCTGGGATCAAAGACATGTGCCACTACAACTAGCTAATTCCCATAACATTTCTCTCTTTAAAGAAACCAAAATTTCTCTCTGCAGGCAGAGTGAATACCTTAGCCTCATAGCACTGATTCCTCCATCTTGTTCCTTAGAGCAGTGTTGCGATGGCTCTGCTTAAACAGCAGCATGTATGTGCATGTGTCTGTGCGATGCTCACACAAGCTAACATGTGTCTGTGCGATGCTCACACAAGCTGACATGGTTTAACACAGTGCTGTTATTAGATCCAGGTAGAAAGCAGAAGGATCGACCATTATTATTTCAAGGCCAGCCTAGTGTATAGAATAAGATTCTTGTCTTGATTTGAAGGAAATAAGAAATGAAGGAGAGAAAAAAAGAAAGGGCTAGAGGAATGGCTCAGCCATTAAGAGCACTGGCTGCTTTTGCAGAGGATCCTGGCTCAGTGCCCAGAACACACATGGTGGTTCACAACTGCCCGTAACTCCAGGGCAGGGGATCCAACACCCTCAATTGGCTTCCATGGGCTGCAGCTTAGACTATGTGCAATTCCCAAGGACAGAGGTTCCGCTTTTCCAAGTTAGTGTCATAAAAAGGGCATGAAGGGAGCCAGTGAGATGTCTCAGTGGGCAAAGGCACTTGCTGCCAAGCCTGGGGGCCTGACTGTCACTCCTCGGACCCTCATGGTGGAAGGAGAGAACTGAAAGCTGTCCTCTGACAGCCACACACAAGTGTGTGGCACACAGATTGTAGTGGCTATTTTAAAACCTCTATTTGGGATGTTTAGGCCTCTCCCTCCCTTCCACCACCCCCGCAGCCCTGCATAGGAGAGAGGGAAGGTTAGTGGGGAGAGAGGACACAGACCCCTTTACTTCTCCTGTTTAGTGTCGATGGGTCTTTGGGGCTATACCAATCTCCAGCAGTCTCCTCCAAGCCGCTGCACCTCAAAGAATTTCTCTCCATCTGCCTGCTCCAAACTCCCACAGTGTCGGTCTCTGGTCTCTTCAAGCTGCTACTCATCACAAGCCAGCACCACTGCCACGTTTTCTGGGCTCTCAAATTTATATCCTCAGAGTCCTAGACCACGCCCCTCTCCATGCTGCACAGGGCAAGCTGCTGGCAGCTGGAAAAAGCCATGCCCCTCCTGAGGACAATTAACAGCCTTGGACAAACTAAAGCTCAAACTAAAATCCCACACTTGGGATTAAAACAAAAATATATTTACATAACATAACTGAATGTACAAAGAAACCAAA
The DNA here is from genome assembly GCF_907164565.1 of Psammomys obesus. Taxonomy (NCBI): domain Eukaryota; kingdom Metazoa; phylum Chordata; class Mammalia; order Rodentia; family Muridae; genus Psammomys; species Psammomys obesus. The sequence goes on along the minus strand of NW_026596134.1, from coordinate 1,893,804 downwards.
ATTTCCACTACAATGGGCCCCTCTTTCCCAAAGTAGATTTTTAAAAAAGGCATAGATGGAGCGGGGCGGCACACGCCTTTAATCCAAGTGCTCAGGAGGCAGAGGCAAGTGGATCGCTGTGAGTTCAAGGCCAGCCTGGTCTACGAAGTGAGTCCAGGACAGCCAAGGCTACACAGAGAAACTCCAGGCTGGAGGCCCTGGATTCCAACCTGGGACTTGAAAAAAAAAAAAAATGCTGATCAGTTAGCAGTGCAAACATACTCAAGTCCTTATGGGAGAAAGCTGGCACACAGGTCACTCCGTGGCACTCCCCAGAGCAAGGGGCAGTGGAAGAGCACTCACTTTGTTTCACATTTGATGATACCATAGACCCAGAAATGTTGTCTTCTAGGACCTGAAAAGACAGCTCGGAGGTTAAGACCACTGGCTGCTCCTTCAGAGGACCAGGGCTCAGTTCCCTGTGCATACATTGTGACTCTGCATCATTTGATGCCCTCTGACCTCTGAGGGCACCAGGCACACATATAATGCACAGACATTCATGGAGGCAAAACACCCATATAATTAATATGTGTTTTCAAATGGTGCTTTCTGAAAGCAAGCCCTCACTGTGGTGGGGGTGATTTGATGGCGTCTGCTGGGCTCATTGTGGACACAGCCGCTGCCTCTCCCATCCCTCACCCCCAGAATAAAACCGCACACCCACTAAGAGCTGGCTGCCGTCCTCCCCGCTCATCCTCAGCAATCACGGCTCTGTTTTCCGTTTCTGTGGAAAATCGCTGCCTGTTTGAAACTGGCTCATTATGCCATTTTCTTTTGTGTATATTTGAATTATCATCATTAAAATATTTACAGCTTGCAGTACCCACTTCCTGGATCATTGAAGTTGTTTTGGCTCAAAGTAAAAAAAAAAAAAAAAAAAAAAAAAGTTCACATAGCACATTCGTATGCACGCACACACACAGGCGCACATGTGCGCACTCGGGGGAGGGGGCTGGTGACAGATGACAGGACAGGCTGACCATCAGAGGCTGCAACAGACCCAGAAACGGACGGGCAGTGGGACCCAAGTCTTGACTGTGCCTCAGGGCTTCTGGCCCCGCTGCGTAACTTTGGGGTCTACCTGGCCCAGCAGAAGGTCTTTCTGCCTCTTGAGTTGCACTCACCCTTTGTGCTCATCCTGCTCTGTGCTCCATTGCTCCTGCAGTGTTTTCAGAACCTTATCCCACACCTCCCTAAGCACACGGAACCTCCAGGCCGTTCCCCCTCGCTGCCTGGGGTGTCTGAATGAGAATGGCCGCCATGGGCGCATGTGTTTTAACAGCTGGTCCTCAGCTGGTGGAATGGTTTGGGAGGGATTAAGGTGAGTGGTGGCCCTTGCTTGAAGAGGTGTGTCACAGGGATAGACTTTGAGGTTTCAAAAGTCCCAGCCATTCCCGCTGTGTTCTCATCTCTCTCTCTCTTTCTCTCTCTCTGGTTGTGTCTCAAGAAATAAGGCTCTGAGTTGCCCCAGCTCCATGTCCTGCTTTCTGCCATGCTCCCCGCCATGATGGTCATGAGTGCTAACCCTTTGAAACCATAAGCCCCAGATAAATGTCTTGGTGTTTTTATCACAGCAATAGAAAAGTAAGACATCATCCAAGTCAGGGACCGTAAGAGAGACGTCTGTGTCTTGGGGATGGAACTGAAGCTTGCTTAGCCTTCACTAAATGCAAGCTTTACTAAATTTGACTTATTTTTAAAATAAGGGTGTAGAAGGCCCGAGGCAAGGTGTGGGGCTGAAGAGAGCCAGCACCAGACCCTGACTTGGCCCCAGCCTGTAGGGTCCGTTTTTTAGATTGACTATTGGCAGTGTGGGGCTGGAGAGATGGCTTAGAGGACAAGAGCACTGGCTGCTCTTCCAGAGGTCCTGAGTTCAATTTCCAGCAACCACATAGTGGCTCACAGCCATCTCTAATGAGATCTGGTGCCCTCTCCTGTCATGCAAGCATACATGCAGGCAGAACACTGTATGTATAATAGATTGACTATAGGGCCCTTAAACTGCATTTTGTCATAGAAACATGAAAAGTAATACAGAGGAAACAGTGCCAGGAGTGGGTGCTGCTGTGATCGACCGTTGGTAGTAGTTTCCAAGAGGGATGTGCAAGAGTCCAGAGCAGTGGGCTGCGGAGCTTTCAGGCACTGTAAGAAGAGCTTACTGGGCATTCTGGTGGAGTTTGGAAGACCAGAATGCCAAAAGAGATGGGGACCATGGAAGCCCAGGTCATGACGATTCAAAGAGAAACAAGGGCTACGGTAGGAACTAGGCGAGGCCATTGATGTTACTTCCTGGCAAAACCAACTAATGAGGCTGCTTTCCGCCTGTGCCCTGAGAATGTGATTCAGAAGTAATGGACAGGGCTATCTGGCAGAGGACATTTAAAGAGGACAACATTCAGGTTGTGCTGTGTTACAGTTATTTTTACATAGCTGTGTTTGTTTCTCTTAGTTTCACTCCTAACCCAGCTATCATATAAATAACCGAGACTCTATTTGTTTACAATAAGCTTCACAACACAAGAACTGAGCAAGTGTTACTCTATTCTTTACCCTCTAAGCTAATCTGGTTTCCTCCTGGTGTACATTCCAGGGTACTTTGTAGCTTTTCTGCTGAGCTCTCTCTCCTGCTGTCTCCTGGACTTCTCCCGTAGCTGAACTTCCTGGCAGAATCCTCTCCTTCTCTTCTAACTCCTCCTCCCCTGGCTGGCAAGAGGTCCAGCTCTATTCTCTCCACTGCTCAGCAACTGGCTGTAAGCTGCTTTATTGACATATCAAGGGCTGTAAGCTGCTTTATTGACATATCAAGGGACCACTGGGGACCATTACAACATTAAGGCAGGAGATTCTCAGAACAAGGCTTGCAACCAGATGTGGGGATACAGAAATCATCATTTGAATTACACAGTAACCATATGCCTGCAGCCATGCTGACTTCCCACTGCTCTAATTGAGCTCTCTAATAAGGTGTGTGTGTGTGTGTGTGTGTGTGTGTGTGTGTGTGTGTGTGTGTGAAAATGTGCAGTTTGGCAGCAAGTGCCCTTACACACTAAACCATCTCCTCAGACCCAGGGACTAGGTTTATAACACAAGGGCAAGATAGTTCAGAGGGTGAAGAGGCTTGCCAACTAACCTGATGACCTGCGTTCAATCCCTGAGATCCTCATGTTAGCAGACTGGAAATCTATTGAAATTTTTCATCTTGTCTGGTTTTCCTTCTAGTCATTTAATCTACCACCACAGCACCCTAATCTCCTCTGAATGCGCATAGCGGTTTACTTTATTATTTTCATTATGCGTGTGTATGTCTGCGTCTGTTCCCGTCAGCGTAGCTGCCCTTGGAGGCCCGGTCCAGCGGGAACTACAGACTGCTGTGAGCCTGAGGTAAACGCAGCAGACCCAACTGGGTCTTGTGGAAGAGCAACAGTGCTCTTCACAGCTGAGCCATCTGCAGCCCTGGGCCTGGTCGTTTTCTTGTTTTAACACTGTTAATGCTTGTTTCAGAAGCTCTGGACTCTGCTGTCTGTATGGTGGTGTATTTCTCTGCCAGGCTCGCACATACATTCCCTGCCAATCACCTTGACTGTTGGACGGAGGCCAAGCTCAGGTGAGAGGGCCTGCTCAGCGCAGCCCTAGTCCCGACCCACCAGGGTGTAGACATATCTTCTGGGCTCTCCACGTCAGTTGGGCCCAAACTTCAACACCCATTTCTGCCAAGCTGGTGGAGCCTTCTTGGTGTCTTCCTCTCCTTGTGCACAGATTAAACATTGGCCAAGCACCTCCCAGAAAGTTTCAAGTAGATTTTGGGTTGTCTTCTCTGTACAACAGTGTGCTTCAAATCCCAACCCCCACAGCCTCCCCAAACCCCAGGTTTCTTGGGCCCCTTTCCAGGCATAGCCCTCCACTGTGTCTTACCTGAAGGTGGCATCCATGCTCTGTTTGCTTTCAAGTGCTTATAAAGGATGCTTAAAAGCTATTGGCCATTTTTTAAGGTCTCTGTGGTAGCATCCTTATACAAGCCAAGAAACCTGTCTTAGAGAAAGACCCCAGCAAGCCTTTCCATCTCCTGGCCAGAGCCAATCAAAGACTATATTTACACCAGCCGCTGGCAATGTGCTACCGGTGGTCAGGGGCTAGATCAGCCTCTGTTGGTTGTCATCTTGACGACATCTGGAATTAACTAAAGCCCCCAAATGGCTGGGCACGCCTGTGAGGGATTTCTGCTTAGTTAGATCCTTTGAGGTGGGAAGAGCCATTTCTGATCTGGATCTTAGAGGTGGGGAGACCCACCTCTAATTCGGGCCACCTCCTGCTGGCAGCCTGTATGTAGGACATGGAAGAAGGAAGCTCTTGCTCTTGCCTGCTTGTTCTTGTGGCATTTACTACAGCCCAGCTGAGACACCCAGCCTGAAAAACTCCTGTGTTCTTGGGCCTTCTGTTCATAGGCACCCATTGTTGGATTAGCTGGACCACAGCCTGTAAATCATTCTAGTCCCATATGTATGTGTGTGTTATGTATATATCCATATATATATGTATATGTGTGTGTGTGTATGATATATATTCTATAAGTTTTTTATAGAGAATATATTAAGGTCTCTGGTAGCATCTTTGTAAGAGCCAGAAAACCTTTCCTATATAAAAACTATCTTCTCTAAGTTCTGTTCCTCTGGAGAGCCCTGGCTAATGCAGACCCTTCTTGGCCTGTGCTGCTGTCTCGCTCTGTTCTTCAGAACCTTTGGTGGCCGTGTACCAGAGCCCTGATGGGACATGCTCCCTGGGCCACCACAGCCCCTGGTTTGCCCTGTACTTATCTGAGTACTTTTGTCTCTCTCCTTTAGGATGTGTGTTAGTCACTGTGAAGAGACACTGGGACCAACTATTATAAAAGAAAGAAAGTTTTGTTTTGTTTGTTTTTAAAGATAGTATTTCTGTGTGTAGCTTTGGCTGTCTTGGAACTCACTCTGTAGACCTGGCTGCCTCAAACTCAAGCTCACAGAGATCTGCCTGCCTCTACCTCCCAAGTGCTGGTTTCAAAGGTGTGTGCCCCTACCACCTGGCAAAAGAAAGTATTTAATTGGGGCTGGCTTATAGCTCCAGAGGTTTAGTCTGTTATCATCATAGATCAGAGCAAGGCCACATACATAGCACTGGAGCAGTAGCTGAGGGCTACATTCTGATTGACAGATGCAGAGAGAGAGAAAGAGACAGACAGATAGACCCTGGGTGAGCTTTTGAAATCTCAAAGCCCACCCCCAGTGACACACTTCCTCCAACAATGCCACACCTTTTAATCCTTCTAATCCTTTCAAATTGTGCCATCGCCTTGTGACTAAGCATTCAAATATATGAACCTATGGGGAATATTCTCATTCAAACCACCACAGAATATAAGGGTTGATGCAAGGACCTGTGCTTTAGCTGCTGCTACATTCACAGCACAAGGATTCCTGGCTCACAGCAGGTACCCAGGAAGTTCTAAGTGAGTAGCTAGATCGTGAATCACATTCAAGATGGGCCCAGACCTCAACACCTTTTATCCCCCAACAATGCTGGGCTCCATGGCAACAGGCTCAGAAAATCACTGCTTTTTCCAGAGTCTATGTTAAGTGGATAAACCTAAAAATTCAACCAGACTCAGCTGGCAAGACAGGAGGAGAGGGGTGAGCAGTCAAGAGAAGTAAGCGCTCCCTCCCAGCACCCACTGTACCAGCACAGCCTTCCTCCCTCTGCAGTCACCCTCAAAGGCTGCTCAGCCCTCTCTGTGCTGTTTGTGAGGCCAGGAGGAAGTGCTTACAGGAAAAACCCAGGCTGACCCAGGGTCGGTAGGCACAGCTAGCAGAATGAGGGGGCAGGACGGCTCTGACCTCCATGACATGCATTGACAGCTGACCTGCTCAAGCACAGACAGCCTCCTCAGCCTCTCAGACTCAACCTTATGGGTACCAGGGGCTAGGCTGAGCAGAGGAAGATGGACCTTATGCATTCGGCTTGATCAGAGACAAATAAGGTTGGAGGGTGGCCCCCTACGCCTGAGTCTAAGAAGATAATGGAAGGGGAACAGCCAGAGAGCCAGGGTGGAGTCTGGGACCGGGTAGTTGGCACATGAGCTGCTGTCTGGGGCTACTGGGAAGACAGCCACGTGCTGCAGTTCCTCCATGGTGAGGGAGGCGGGCAGGAGGCTCTCTTGTGTCCTCCTGACAGGCTGTTGGCTTGCCCTGCCAACAAACAGAGGCGCTGGGCCAGAGGCAAAGCGTTAGTCACACTGGTTCCCATTCCAGTGACTTGTAGATGGTGGGCAGCTTAGGCCTACTGGCCTGTAATCTCAGCTCCCCCCTTCCTCGTGTGCCAGGAGCTGGGGCTTGCCGAGGCCTTGGACTGTGCCCTCCATGAGGATTGTACTGTCCGCTCTGGTGTCAATCTTGGGCGCCCTACAGACCCTGTGGAGCCCTGCACAGGCTCCTGTGATGCTCTGTGGGATCATGCTGTAGTCCCAGCAGCCCACTCTGCATGCCCACACTCCATAGCCTGTCTCCCTGGGGTAGCCCCAAGTGCTGCTGGGAGTTCCTCCTCCCGGAGGCTCTGCAGTTCTGACAGTTGAGGAGCACCAGCTGCCTCCAAGCTGCAGGCATCCAGTCACATCACACTGCGTGTCTTTTGCTCTCAACCTTGCAGCTTCATGCTGGCTCTCCCTGTCCCTGCTGCGGTACCTCCCGGCTCCTGATCCAGACTGGACTGGACACTGATAGCACTTCACTTCCTACCTGGCCTTTGTCCCTCTCCTCCAGGCCTGGGAACAGCCCCTCCACTCTCCTAGTGCTACTCAAGCACAAATCACCACAGATGTGTGGCCGTGGACTGCAGCAGGAGTCAGCTGCCAATAAACGCTGAGCTGGCTAATTCCCCCTCTCCCCACCCTGAAGCGTTCAGATGGGCAGTGGCTGCTGCAGTCTCACTGGGAAGGGATGGAATAGTCAGAGCATTCCAGGAGGACAGACAGTAACTCCCTTGCCTTCTTCTGTCCTTGCTTTGCCAATGGCCTCTCCCTCCTGCTCCCTGGGACAAGACCAGCTGCAAGCCTCGCTTTCCTGATAGGCTGGGCCTGGGACCTCTGCCTGCTGCTCCGGGAAACAGAGCCCGCTGCCTACTGGAGGCTGGGCACAAGCATTCTGTCATTTGCAAAATTCTGGTCAATTTAAGCAGAGAGGTTCTTACTGAAAGGGTATTGAGTTCCTCCAAAAAAAAAAAAAAAAAAAAGAAAATGGAATTACCATATGGTCCAGCAAATCCTTTTCTGGGCACATACCCAAAAAATCGGAAGCAATTGAATTGAAAGCTAGGGCTGGAGAAGGCGTTTTTTCACTCCTGTGCTCACAGCAGTTGATAGGCAGAAACAAACCAGGAGCCTATCCATCGCTGAATGGAGATGCTGGTGTGGGCTAGCTGGACGATGGAGTGTTATTCAGCCGCAGAGAGGAAGGAGATCCTGACAGACTGCAAGGATGAACCAGCGTGTGCTAATGTGTCTCATAAGAAGAGACGGAGAAACCAGGCAATGGGGACACATGCTTTCAGTTCCAGCGCATGTTTTCAGGGGACAGAGGCAGAAGAATCTCTCTGAGTTCGAGGCCAGTCTGGTCTACAGAGATAGTTCCAGAACAGCCAGGGCTACACAGGGAAATTCTATCTCAAAAAACAGAACACCACCACCACCAACAAAACTAGAGCTGAAGAAATGGGTAGTAAATACATTTTTTAAATAATAAAACTGTCCCAGATTTGATGGAAAATATTAAATTATAAATCCATCTATCTCACGGAAACCAAAGCAGGCTCCCCAGGCCTAGCTGCCAGGCAGACACAAGAAGCCATGCGGGGGATCCCCAACAGAGAACCCTGAGCAGGGGGGCTGCCAGCACGGGGCAGAATCTGCCCAGCCAGAACTCGGGCTCCAAATAGAGCCCTCAAAATGAGGAAAAGAAGCATTTCAAAAACAAAAATGGGGACAGTTACCACCAGTAGCTCCTCCTCATAGAAGATGGTGAGGCGTGCTGGCCACCGTGGCCCGGCCTAGCATTCTGGTGGCTGATGCAGGAGGATTCTGAGTTGGAAGTTAGCCTGGGCTACAGGATGAGACACAGCCTCAAACAAGGCCAGAGGCTGGAGAGACAGCTCAGTGGCTGCAATTTGAACAGGAAGGGGTTTTGTTTTGTTTTTAATGAATTCTTAGGGTAGCATTCAAAGTAATGGGTTTCATCCTGGCATTGTGGTGCATGTGTGTGTGTGTGTGTGTTTATACTTCGTTCTCATTCTTTATTAAAGCTGAAGGATATTAACAAAGAATTACACACTGGTAAAGAAGACAGCTAATAAAAAGGAAGCCCTAACGAAAGCCAGGAACCATCAGGGAGGTGCTGGGGAGAATAGAGGGCTTAGAAAAGGGTACCTGGCCCTTGCCAGATGTAGGCCTTAGAGAGTCTGGGGCCTGGAGCCATCTAGCACTGGGGAAGAAACCTGACAGACCTTTCTGGCCGGGTCTGGGGCTGGTAGGAACTAAGGGACCCACTGCTTCAGCACGGACCTCACTGAGAACGCAGTGTCCCTCCACCGCCCTCTGTTGACAACACCCAGCATTGGCAGGGCAAAGGACAGTGCTGAGGACAACAGACTCATGACATATTTGATGCTACTGTTTCTTTCTTTCCTTCTTCTTTTGAGACATGGTTTTTTTGTTTGGGTGGTTTGAGACAGGGTCTTACTGTCTATCCCTGGCTAGCCTGAAACTTTTTATGTGGGTGTATAAACGAGGCCTCAAACTCATACAGATGCTTTGCTTCCGCTCCACCTCCCAAGTGCTGGGCTTAGTTAGGACCGTCACAGCATCACATCACTTACGACGTTGAATTCTCCTTATAGCTCCCTCTGAGGCTGACCTTGAACCTCTGATCCCACTGCCTCTACCTCCCAAGTTCGGGAATCACTGACTTACATCGATCGCCACCATGCTCAATTGTGGTTTTTAGGTTTGTTTGTTTGTTTGTTTTAACACTTATTTATTTAGTGTCCTGGAGGTCAGAGGATATACCAGTTAGTTTTTATTACACAAGCTGGAGTCATTTGAGAAGAAAGTACATATCTAAGAATTTCCTCCATCGAACTGGCCTGTAGGTGAGTCTGTGGAAACATTTTCTACTCTGTCTAAACATTTTAATTTTATTTTACGTGTATTTTGCCCGCATGCATACATGTACACCATGTGTGTGCTTGGTGACCCGGGAGGTCAGAAGAGGACATCAGATCCCTTGGCGCTGGAGTTATGGACAGTTGTGACCCACATGTGGGTACTGGGAACTGAACCCAGGTCCTCTGTAAAATTAACAAATGCTCTTAACTGCTGATCCATCTCTCTGGCTCCCAGGGGTATTTTCTTGGCTCAGGCCACTGTGGGCAGTGCTACCCTTGGGCAGGTGGTCCTGGGCTGTATTAAAAATCAAGCTGAGCAAGCCACTGGGGAGCAAGACAGTAAGCAACGTTCCTTCATGACCTCTGCTTGAGCTCCTGCCCTGACTTCCCTCATCCATAGACTATAACCTAGGACATACAAGCAAAGTAAACCCTTTCCTCCACAAGTTGCCTTTGGTCATGGTCTTTACCAGAGCCACAGACATCAAACTAGGACAGAGGATAGCTTGTAGGAGTCAGTTCTTTCCTTCAAACTCAGGACATCAGACTTGGCAAAAGCCTTACCTACTGAGATCTTCCACAGGCCCCGTACCTGGCTTCATGCATTCTGGGCAAACACTCTGGACCAAATTACATCTCCAGTCTGTTTCTGATTTTTTCTTTAAACTTTGATTTTTGTTTGTTTGTTTTTTTTTTTTTTTAAATTCTGTGTGTTAAGGTTAAAATAAGAATGGTTCCCATGGGCTCCTGTGTTTCAATAGTACTTGGTGTCCAGCTGGTGGAACTGTTTGGGAAGGGGGGGGGGAGGAGAGAAAGATTCTGAAGGCATCTTGCTGCTCCCAGTCTCTCTCTCTGCCTCGTGGTTGTGTCTTGGGCTGTGAGCTCTCGGTTACCGCTCCAGGACCGTGCCTGCCTGTGGCTGTGCTCCCCTCCTTGACAGCCATGTGCTCGAACCTTCCGAAACCGTAAGCCCCAGACTAGACACTTTCTCTCACCCTGGCCTTCCGCAGGGTGTCTCACCACCGCAATAGCGGAGTAGCTGAGACAGTCTGGGTGCGGGTCTGTGCGCCCTCAGAGGCCGGTGGACAGGGTCCCACTGAGGCTGGAGCCACAGGTGGCTATGGTGCGCAACGTGGCTTCTTGCAACTGAACTTGAGTCTTCTGCAATGGCCGTGCATGCTCTTGACTCCCGAGCTGTCTCTCTACTACCCTTAATTTCTTTCAAAAAGAACACTACCCAGGGTACAATCCTAGCATTTGGAAAGCTAAGGCATGAGGAATGCCAAAGTTCAGTGCCACAAGTTCAAGAACTACAGAGTGAGCTCCAGAAAAGCTTGATCCACACACACACAAAGGACCAAGAGTCATGCTGTGTTGACTTTCTAACGGAAATGTGACAGAGAAACAGCACTAAGGGCAGAGCCAATGAAAACTCACTGTTGCTATATTTTACTTGAAGTAATTTGATTCTAATTCTGAGTATGCTAGGATAAACTCAAGTTTAATCTCTGGGGCCATCATTAAAAATATCTGTAGCCAAATATATATATATATATATATATATATATATATATATATATATATATATATATATCTGTAGCCACGCGTAATAGGAAAATTATAGAATACTGAAAAATATAGCATCAGCACAGAAGTCGCGAGGGCAGCTGCAGAGAGAAAGGTGGTGTGTGACAGGACAGCCGAGTCACCAGGCTCCAGTGAGTCCATGCAGTGGAGAGACAGTCAACTGATGTGACACTCAGAGGTCAGGCTGACTGCACACGCCTGTGTTCCCACTCCTGGGACGCTGAGGCAGGAGAGTAGTGAGTCTCAGAAGTCAGAGTACTTCCCTGTCATGAAACCAAAGGGCTGGGGCTGTACCTCAGAGCTCCTGGCTAGCCTTTGCAAGGTGCAGTTCCCAGTATCGCAGACACCATCCACACCCGAGTGCAAGCATATACACAAGCAGGCAAACGCTGTGGGCGCTGGGAACCAGACCTGGGCTCCGGGGGGAGCTCTTAACTGTCGAGCCACTCTCCAGTCCCAGTTTGTTGGTTTGTTTTTCAACCTAGCACGCTGCTGGGTATGACGGCTATTCTTGGTTGTCAAATTAATTAAAACCAACGAGGCTGAGCAGATCTGTGGGAGAGTCTTTCTTTCCTTTCTTTCTTAGATTTATTTATTATTTATATAGTACTCTGTCGGCATTTGTGCCTGCAGGCAAGAAAAGGGCATCAGATCCCAGTATAGATGGCTGTGAGCCATCTGCACTGCGATTGTTGGGAATTGAACTCAGGACCTTTGGAAGAACAGCCAATGCTCTTAATCTCTGAGCCATCTCTCCAGGGGGAGTTTTTCTTAATTAAATCATTTGAAGATGGAAGACCCGCTTTTCATCTGGATCTTTTGAGGTGAGAAGGTGCGCCCTTAATCTCAGCCACACTGCCTGCTGGCAGCCTATATAAAGGACATAGAGGAAGGAAGCCTGCTCCCCTTGCCTGCTTGCTCTCGCTGGCAGGTCCATTCCTTCACTGGCGTTAGATAGGGCCTACTTCTTTGGGTTCCAGTGTATACTGGAGACCAGCTGAGACATCCAGGCTTGTGGAATGGACAACTACTATAAAGCACTGATCAGTCGCCTTTGCGGAGTATGTATAGTCCTTCTATCCCTTCTGCTCCTTGAGAGCACCCCCACTAACACACCGGTGATATGACTTAGTGGCAGAGTGCCTGCCTGCCATGCATGAGGCCCTGAGTTCAATCCCCAGACATGAAAGAAAATTAAATAGTAAAGAATAAGTCTCTGATGTGTTGCCCTTAAGAGATATACTTCATCTGTCTATTTCTTTTTCTTTTCTTTTTTGAGACAGTCTCATATAGCCCAGGCTGGCTTCAACTCACTATTTAGCCAAAGGCAACCTTGGACTTCTAATTTTCTGCCTCCACCCCCCAAATGCTGCAGGCATCTGCTCCCATGCTTAGTTTACACAGTACCGGGAACAGAACCCAGGGCTTCGTGTGTGTTAGGCAAGTGCTCTGCTGGCTGAGCTACGGCCAGAGACAGTACATAAAGGGCAAGTATGTAGAAAGACTCAACGCAAACATGGAGCCGGGCAGCTGGTAGGCTGTTAAACCTTGCCGGAAACAGGCTTCCAGGCCAGCACACTGAGGGGGAGATGAAAGGGAAGGCCCTCCCCAATAGAAAGGTCAGCTCACCAGAAGGGCTGTTACAGCTCTGAATATGCGCGTCCCTGTAAGAAGCTGCAGAGCACAGGAAGCAAAGGCTTTGGAACAAAAGGGAAGCAAGAACAAATTCGTAATTGCTGGAAATTTTAACAGCCTGCTCCCAGCTCTGACAGAACAGCTAATAAATAAAGCATTGATGCCGGAGCATGGAATGGCATTGGAGCCCATAGACTCTGAGGGCGTGAGAACTGGCCTAGTGCCCCCCACCCCTTGGCTCTTGCCATGCTGTTGTGTCTCCTCCAGCTACAGGGCCAGGTAGAACCAAGAGCTTCCACTTGTGGGCAGCTTTGCCAGTGCAAAGGCAGCCCATCTGCCAAGCTTCCCTGATGCTGGCCCAGGAGGAAGGAGAAAGGCTTGGTGCAGACTGGTTGGGCTGGGGGCATGTGGTCAGGCCCTGCTAGCCTTTGGCCCTCTAGTCAGCTTCTGCAGGAGGCAGGCCTGTACCTCCCAGGGAAGTTCAGGTTTAGCGCAGGCTACAGACACCTGTCCTGGGTCTCCGGGAACCTGGTGCCGTGGGGTCCAGCTCCAGGCCCTGAAGCTGGTGGCTCAGGCTCACTGATGAAAAGCCCCACTGCTCTGGCCAAGCTGGAAATAGTCACAAGGAGAGTGATATTTTCAAAACATGAGCTGGACGTCTGAGAGTGTGGCCTGGGCCTCTACCCGGATGCCTGGCGCCCTGGTGGCTGTGTTTTGGTGACTGAACCTTTTTAGCCAGCGGAGCACGGCACTTAAGAAGTTTGGGATTGAAAAGTCTAACAGGCAGGAGCCTGTTCTCATCAGCTGTTGGGTGTTCCCAGGGCTTGCTACAAGGGCTCACTCGGCTCTGTGCCCTTGGTTCCCAAGCCTGCAACCCTACCCCTTCACAGGGCTGTTCCCTGGTGCCTTTCCCACTCAGTTCTGGAAACATCAGCTCCAGGGAGCCTAGTCATCTGCCGTGACCTCCAGTCCTCAGGTCATCTCCAACTGCCTGCTCTCCACAGCGCTCACCTTCTTGCCACCCGTGAGGTCAGATTCATGGTGCCCAGGGTGTGAGTGAGGACTCAACTTGGACATGGCAGTTTAGGAGCCAGGATCCCAGTTCCAGCTCTGGAGGCCGGCAAGCTGGGATGGGGCCTTTTGGTTCTCTGGGCTGGCCCTTTGGCAACTCTTGAGCCTGGTGGCCTGTTGCTTCGTTGTGTTGTGGCCCAGTCCTTCTCTGCTTGGGTCATCTCCACTTCCCACTGGGAAGCTCACTAGGAGATGCGTGTGCTCACTGCTTTCCAGAGTCTGTTTGCTTATTCTGGTCCCACCACCTGTGGCCTGTCCAGGCAGAGCTGGTTACAGGGGTCTGTCTATTTTTAGCCCCAAGGATGCTGTGAGCATGTCCCCCCAGCATGCCACAGCCGCTGGAGGCCCTGAAGGCCTCTCTTCCCCAGAGCCATGCTGTGGCTGTCACATGTCCCTACAAGGCCCAGAGGAGGGAGGGGAATGCCTCGAGTCATTCCCGCTGTGCAGCAGAAGCCAGCCCTGTGAGTCCATCTCTGGTCCAGGGCCTGTGCCCCAGGGCCGGCACTAGGGTTAGGTCAGGATCTGGTCCCCAACTCTCTAAGGTGCTGCAGTAATGACAGGGCCTGGCATCGGGAGCCAGTATGCCTGGTATCAGGGCCCTGCACATGCCCTCCACAGGGGAGCAGTGTGCTCTCTGGAGACTAGACTGTATAGCAGCAGCCAGGAGCCTGTGCCAGCAAAGCTAGCCTGGGTCAAGACTGCTCCTGATCCTGCTCTGCACAGTGTTTCCCAGACACATCTCCAAGAGCTCATCTCTGGACTGGACCCTGGGGAAGGGAGGACAGCATTGCCTGCCCCTGCTGGTCCCCATGGCAGGCGGGCCCCATCACCAAAGCTCCGGCTTCCTGTATGTTCCAGGAGCTGACATCCCTGTATGGCTTCCCTCCCTCCTGGCTGCCTGGCCGAGTCTTTCTGGCTAATCATGCTGTTTGTTTTCCCAGAGCAGGTGGGGGCAGGGCCTGTCATCCATTATCCAGCTTGTGCTGCGACAGTGGTTGAGTGCGAGCGAGGCAGAACATTCTGGTTTCTGCCTGAATTAGGCAGGAAGCAGCAGGGAGTGTGTGCTTGGAGAAATCTCTGCAAACCCAAAGGCAGCAAATAGGTATCAGTAAGTCAACAGTTATACCACAAATCAGCAAATAAAATCTGGACCCCAGGGCCTGGTGCACGGAGGCTTGTGGAGGTTTCTTGAATGGCCTCCTTCCCTCCCCCACCAGGTTCGGATGTGTCCAAACTACAATGCTCTAAGGACCCTCCTAGAGGGTTGTTCAGACAGGACATCCTTAGACCCCTTTCCACGTAAGGAAGGGGAGGCTCAGAAAAGCCAAAGGTCAGCGATGTGGCAAGCACCCTAAGGACAAAGCTTAGTGGGGGCAGTTGATATGAGCAAGAGAGAGGCCTGAAACCTGGGCAGGGCTGGTTACCTCTGTGGGGGCCCAGGTCACTGCCTGATGGCAGTGAAGAGAGACTCTGGTGTCTCCTGACTTGGGCAGTCAGGCTGTTGAGACAACATGCCCCAAGGAATTGGAATTTCTATAGGAATCTCCTGCTGGGGTAAGGGAAGGGCTGGAGCCAGCCCTTCCCAGCCAGCTTATCTGCCTCACTGGTCTGCAATTTGCTGGGTAGACTGGAAACCAGGAGCTGAAACAAGAGGGGCCAGTGAAGGATGAGGCCACATCTTAACCAAGACTGCTTAAGGTTAGGCGCAGTCTGGTCTTCTGTTTATACTAAACCTCATGATAGCTGCCCCGTGACAGCCTGGAGTCACTGCCCTCTTTGTTCCTGTTCTCCTTGTGGCCACACTGAATGTGTTTCCTTTCTCCGCTTTTCCCTAGAACTTGTTTCTTTAATTGGTGGGTTGAGGATGGGTTGCGGCACAGCCTGTTAGGGCCTGTAGGCCCAGGCTTTGACTCCAATTCTGGTAACACCAGAGTCAGACCTGTCCCTCTGTAGCACCTTAGCAAGACCAGAGAGTCCTTCACGGGGCCCAAGTGGCAGTTCTGAGAAGCAAGATCTTAAGGAGTGGGGGTCACAGAGCACCTGTCTCAGCCCATGAGAAGGGAGGGGTGCCTACCTTCTCCTGCTGGTGCAGGAGGTAGGGTGCCCAGGAGTCAGACACTCTTGAAGGTCCTGCCTGTTATAGGAGACTCCAAGCCCATCTAGCCTGGCAGTACAAGCCAGTAATCAATCCCAGCTTCTTGGGAGACTGAGGCAGGAAGACCAAGCCCAGTCTGGCAAATTTAGTGATATCCTGTGTCAAAATAAAAAAGAAAGAGAGCTGGAGAGATGGCTCAGAGGGTTCAATGTGTATTGTAAGAAAAGGAAGGAAGGAAGAGAGGAGAGGGAGAGAGAGAGAGAGAAAGAGACAGAGAGAGACACACAGAAAGGGAGAGAGAGAGAAAGAGAGAGGATAGAGGTGGTAGGCAAGGAAAGGGAGGAAACCTGCGCCTGAGAGCCTAAGGTTACTCCTGCGCAGTTCTGTGGGCACATCCACCGTATCTATGCAGAATTGGGGAGCAGGACATTGAGAATTCAGGTCGGATGCCCCAGACTCAGGGCCCTGCTCAGGCAGGGTTTTCAGCAGCACAGCTTCCGGGGAAGAAGGTGATAGTGCTTGGAGGTGGTGACCTACAACAGGAAGGTCTGAAGGCGTGCAACCCAAGAGGTTAAAGGTCAGTAAGACCCATGAGACCCAGGGCCCTGCTGGTGGGGCCCAGGCTTCTCCTCATCAGTATGAGGAAGTGGCCACTGAGCACAGCTGCTCTCAGGAGCAACCCTGCAGGTCTGAGGACCAACTGCAGCTCCCTTAGGGCTGGAGTGCGGGAGGTGGTCAGGGGCTCTCTGGGGATTCACTGGGGACTCTGCAACAAGGCCACAGATAAGTTCATTCCAAAGGAGTGTTTCATGTTGGATGCACAGGCTCAATTGTAGGGTTTCCTGGAACTGCCCATATCAGTAGGTGGGGGAGAGGGGAAGGGGGACAGCTAGGAAGAAACACTAGAGGGCAAGGATTTTGCCAGAAGATGCTGGACACACGCACGCCTGCTCTAATCCTTGGCGTTGTCATATCCTTCCTGGATCATGGTCATGCAGCAGGGCTGTAGCCGTAACTGTTGGTAGAGTGCTTGCCTAGCATGTATGAAGCTCTGGGTTTAATCCCCTGTACCATATAAAGCTGGCTATAGGGGTGTTCTAGGGAGGTAGAGGCAAGAGGATTAGGGGTTCAAGGTCATCCTCAGCTGTATAGTAAGTGTGAAGCTAACCTAGGCTACACGAGACTCTGTTTCAAAACCAAGCCAAACTAAAAGGATGAGCCCAGGCTGGGCACCTTAGCCCCCTCCAGTCATTGCCTCAGCGGTCACCCTGCCCTGGGCCTGCCCTTGGACACACTATCACCTTCTGGAGGTGACTCTGCCTTGGGTCCTTCTGAACCCAACCTGCCCACTCCACCAGTCTGTTTCTCTCCTCCATTTTAGGGCATTGTGCCCATGCCCAGCTCTCTGCCGTCTAACCCAAACTCTGGCTGCAGAAGCAACCCACCTGCTACCCAAGGGAACAGGTCCCCTGCAAATTTCTGGCTGACAAATGCAACTGGGATCCTGTTGGCCCTTGAGGTTTCTAGCTGTGCATGAGGAAGGGGAAAGAGACAGGCCGTAATGTACCAATGAGTGCAAATACTGCCCTTTGCTGCACTTGGGTCTAGGGCAATGATTCTTAACCTTCCTGATGCTGCAACCTGTTGGTGTGCTTTTCAAAAAACTCTTTTATTTACATTTCTTCTATCTTTTTCTCCCTAATCCACCCCAATCTCTTCCAACACCCCAACACCAGGTAGGAAAGAGAAGGGGTTAATGGGAGAGGGGGCGCAGTTCTCTCTGCTGCTTCCTGTTGGTTAGGGTCACTGTGTCCCTTGGAGCCAGTCTAATCCTCATTTCAGCAGATCTCCAACTTCTTGTCTCACAACAGCAGCCAGGAGCAGCGAGGGGGGAGCAGGAGCAGCCTTGCTCTTTCTCCCAGCTCCACACTCCCTGGGCTCTGGCATTTATTCTCTCTTCAGAGTTGTCAGATTTAAACTATCTGCGGCTTGCAGAGAGCCCCTCTCAGAGCCCACGTGAGGCAAATAGTTTGCTGCTGTGACCATCTGAATCAGCCCCACATCCCACACCTGGGATTAAAACAAAAACATGTTTATATCCACAACAGCAGCACTTTAAGACAATTCTTCATGCTGTGGTGACCCCCCAAACAAATAATTATTTTTACTCCTACTTCATAACTGTAATTTTGCTACTGTTATGAATTGTAATGTAAATATCTGTTATGCAGAATCTCTGATATGTGACCCCTGTGAAAGGGTCCTTTGAGCTCCAAAGAAGTCGCGCAGGCTGAGAGCCCCTGGTCAAGGGGTCTGCATTGAGGGCAGCAGTCTCTTAGCTGTCTAAGTGCACAAGGTAGCCACACAGAGGCACTCTTCCACTTTCATCCCATCCCTCCTTGGGTGTATCTCCTGCAGTTGCTCATTTGTCCCCGTGGTTACCGACATGCCAGGGCACTTTTTGTCAGAGAGGCTTGCAAAGATCCCTTCACTGCGCCACCAAGTGTCCACTTGACACACAGTAGGGCAGCCAACACTCAGACTACATAAACTGCCAGGGTGTGTGGGCTAGCCTGTGCTCCTGCAGGGTCCAGGTAGATGTCAGCTGAAGTGACTCAGCATGCTCCGAATTCCTCCCCTCTCGCTGTTGACCCTCACAACAGCTTCACCTCTCAGGACACACCAGCAAGGGGCCACTCGGAGCGCCTTACCACCCTGGCACCGAGAGATGCCCAGCAATGTCCATAGACGGACACTCCAGGCTTTCCGGGGGGTGGGGGTGAGCTCAAGTCCGGTGAGGCTCAAGTCCACGTCCTAAGTATAGCTGTCGCTGCATGTCTGGAATATATATAAACCCGTATTCCGGGACCGGCCAATGGGCATCGGCGTCTGGGCATCAGCAGACGGCTGGTATACTGGGAAGGTCAGGGACTTGGCCGGGATGCCAGAAACAGCACTGGCCTGAGAGGAGAAGAAAATGAGTTTAGAAAGCCCGGGATGTGTAAATCAATCTGGTGACAGAGTGCGGCAAGGAGCAGTGGCTGCAAAGAGTCAGCTGGGGACGCCGCCGCCGAGCAGCCTCCTCCCATTTATTTAGATAGGTGAAACACAGCTTTAATTACAGGGGAGAATGCTGCGTGAGGTATTTTCAAAGAGAAATGAGATCTGAGCGATCTGGGCTCTCCTTGCCGTCCTCAGCCATTACATCTTTAAACCTCTCTGCTGGAGAAGCCCAGCAGCAGCTGTGGAGGATGGTGCGGTTAGAGCCAAGGAAGCAGATGCGGGGCCTTGAGTTCAAGGCTGAGAGCCATCATGGGCGAAATAATGACAAAGGGCAATTCCAAAAATGATGGCTGCAGTGCAGGAAACTGAGGCAGAGGTGAATGCAGACACTGGAACTCAAGAGCCTGCCTGGTGCCTGGTGAGGCCTGAGAACTAGCCCCACCAACCTGACTCATTTCACTGTAGCCCAATCTCTCTCCCCGCTGAGGCCTCTGGGGGAGGTCAAGCTGTGAGCTGTTTGATCTTGTAATACCAAGGACTGAAGAGATTAAGTTGCTTTTTCTTTTCATTTCTTTCTTTTCCTCTTCTCTTGTTTTCTCTTGATCCTTCCTTCCTTCTGTTCTTTTTTTCTTTGTGGTTTTTCTGAGACAGGGTTTCTCCGTGTAGCCCCAGCTGTCCTGGAACTCTGTAGACCAGGCTGGCCTCGAACTCAGAGTTCTGAGATTAAAAGCGTGCGCCACCACGGCCCAGCAGGTTACTTTTTCTCCCTCCATTAACTGACACTTGGGCACTGACTGCTCATGCTCAGACTGAGCTGCATCTTTGATTGCTTCTCTGCTGGTGATTGGACTCTTGGGTCAAGAGCCTCACAGGCCTGGGCAGTGGCTCTCTGTCATTGCACAGTTCCCCTCCTTACCCCAGTCCCTCATCTCTGAGATCCCTACTTTCATGCCCCCTAGAACATTAGTTTGGGATCTCTTCCCCAGAGTGGAGGATTTGGTGCTGCCTCAGGCCTTAGACCCTGGAAGGCTTTCTGGGAGGTTGGAGGCCATGAAATTAATGGCTTCTCATAGTCTTTCTTGTTTGGTGTGAAGCTGGGTACCCACAGGGAAAGGTCAATGTCTGACAAAATTCTCACATGGCCAGCGGCCATTTTTCTTTCCTGACAATCAGTCTTAGGCCACAGTACGGCTCTCAGGTGCCTGCTACCTCAGCAGGCACATGATGGAGTTGAATACACACTTCTAAAAGTAAATAACCAGGAGACGGAGTTAGGAATGTTTGTGCCTAATGCTCTTGGCGGCAGTTTGTAACTTTAGTGTTTCCAAAGGCCTGGATGATGGAGGCTTAGACCCCACTGTGGCACTGTTGGGAGGCATGTTCTTCAGTGGAGTCCTCATCTCTTTCTCTCTTTTTGTTCTTTGGTAAGGATGGTTAATCCTGACTGTTACCTTGGCAGGACTCAGAATGGGTATGTCTGTGGGTACGGCGGGGTCCAGAAGGGCTTAATCGCAGAGGGAAAACCTACTCTGGGCATGGGTGGTGACGTTTCACAGGTGTGAAAAGGAGAAGGAGCTCTGGCATTCACCTGATTCTGAGTGGACAGTGTGGCCCACACTCTTGCGGCAGCCAGTGCTGCTGAGCCACCCCTGCCATGGTGGGCTTGCGCCTCGCACTGGAAGCCAAAATAAGCCCTTCCTACTGTGATGGGCCTCCACAGGCCCCAAGCCACAGAATGAATCGATGATGAGTGAAAATTCCAGATCTGTGGACCAAAACAAACAGTTTCTCATTACAAACCTCTCATTACACATCTCTCCGGGATGCATTATAGGGGGTGAGGCTGAGTAGTCTCCATCAGGCAGTGCCTTGGTCCTCCTGGACTTTGCCTAGTCCATCAGCTCTGGTGATTCAGCTTCTGTGTAAGATGCAGCTGCCCGCTGACTGATTTGGCTCCTTGTTTGTTGCTGGACATGGAACAGGGCTTTGAGCACACTAAACAAATGCCACATTCCCAGCTCCTGGACTGATTAAGTCAGGATTTCATTATGTTGCCCAGTCTGGCCTTGAATTCATGATCCTCCTGCCTCAGTCTCCCAAGTACTGGAATTAAAGATGTCTACACCACACCTGACACTTCAGCGTCATCTTGAAGGGCCATTCGTTCACCCTTTGGCTCTGGCTCACTTGGCAGTCACGGTTCTGACTACCATCTACTGACTCAGCAGAAGAAAGGCCATCTTTGTGTCTGGTTATCTGTCTTTTTGTATCTTGGCATTCTTCAGTGACTATCACATTTCTTATTGGCTAGGGTCACATGGATCTGGTCGCATGACCCACACTAAGCCAGTAACAGGCTATTAGAACCATTGGTTTACTCAATCAGATCCTAACCCCAAGGTACACGGTGTCTGGACCCCAGGACAAAACTGCACTCTTGTAGGAAGGAAGGGCAGGTCCTGAGTGAGAGAGCTCAGCTCTGTCCCTAGTATTTTATTCTGTCAAAGACATTGATAAAAACCTCCATCTCGGGTTGGAGAGATGGCTCAGAGGTTAAGAGCACTGCTTGCTCTTCCAGAGGTCCTGAGATCAATTCCCAGCAACCACATGGTGGCTCACAACCATCCATAATGATATCTGGTGCCCTCTTCTGGCATGCAGGTGTACATGCAGGCAGAACACTGTATACATAATAAAATAAATAAATCTTTAAAAACAAAACAGAAACCTCCATCTCTACTCTGTCACAGCAAGACCCTCCAACACTCTTGGGCTTTGCTGGGTCTGGGTTAGCCTGAGGTCCCAATGTCCCACTAAGAGGAAAAAGCTACAAATGCATTTCATGCTGACAGCTGGCTAAGTGTCATGGAAAGGACCTGTCACCATCCTGGGAGAAGCTGTGTCCTCACGTTGGCTTTCAGGGGCTCACTTTCCCACTCTCAGTCCAGCTGTGTGTGTGTGGCCGCTCCCTCCTTGAAGTGCTCATCTGGCCTTGCCTTACTCCCCGGGAGGCGTGGCTGGTGTGGCTCACTAGAGCTCTCTTAATCCCTGCCTGCTCTACTTGCCACTGTTCCAGAGCTGGGCAAAGGACTACAGGGACACTGAGGCATGGTCCACAGGGACCCATAGGAGCAAAGGAGTCTGCAAAGCCTGCCCAGAGCTGACACGCTGCCCTGGTCTTCACGCATGTCACCCTTGTTTTACTCATATCTGTGTCTCCTTCCTGACTGCCACCTCATGCCCTACTGCCCAGGAAGCACGCCTTGTGCCTTTCTCTCCTCGGTCTATGAACACGTGGCTGTTTCTGCCCCTTGGAGCGTTGCCAAGCATGCTGGCCTGAGCACCAGCGCACACTTTTCCATCCTTCCAGCACAGACACCCAGAAATAGAGTTGCAGGCCAAGTCATTCTGAGAGGAAGAACATCCATAGCTCAGGGGGAAATGGGGGCATCAGAGGCTCTAGTCGGGCAGTGGAATGGGCTGTACTGTTCCCTCACCACAGAGCTTGGCCAAAGGTCTGCTCCACCTTGACCTCCACTGGGAGACCTTATCATTTAAGGGCCCTAACGTGGATATGCCCAGCTCTGGGCAGGCTTACCTGCAAGCCCAATGGAGAGAACCATCCTTTGGCGTTGGTCCTGAGGGGAGATGAGGTGGCATCCTACCAAGGACAGAGAAGGGCCAGGCCTAGGTGTTTGCCCTGGCTCTCTGTTCCTCAGGGCAGGAAGCCCTCACTCACCCCACTGCTGTACCCAGAAGTAATATTTCATTCGAATTTTAACGTCTATAACACTTTATTCTATTGGATCCTTTTTGACTTGAAAATAAATCTTAGCTAATTCTAATAAGAGCCACGTATGGATTGGCCAGAAATTTAATTATCTTTATTAAGCAGCTAATAAATATTTACTGCAAACCTCATTGCACCATAAAATTGAAAATGGTACTGTTGCATGCTTGCTGGGCTGCGAGGCTGGAGGAGGGCTGAGCTGTGAGCTCAGTGCAGCGTTTTCTGTAATGAGAGCCTAGTGCTCACTAGTGCCTTTGATCTGAGTTTGATCGTTTTATCCAGCAAGCAAGCACTTTTACAAGGCTCACTTCAGTTGCAATTCTAAGACAGTTCCCTTGGATTACCCAAAGAAAGCATTTTCCAGTGAGATGGCTTGTAAATTAACTGAAAACTTAGTGGTTTCATAACTTTTGAATTGTAGATTTCAGCTCTCCTTGGTCTCTTAAATCTATCAAATTTTTTTTTCTTCCCTTAAATCTGAAATTTGCCATGGGCTGTATCCTCAGAGAGAGATATATACCCTTGACATTTATGGGAAAATTTATGGAAAAATCACTAAATCTCCTCAAATGTTATGTTGAAATGTAGTCACCCACCCTCTCTGTGTGTGTGTGTGTGTGTGTCTGTGTGTGTGTATGCCCAGTAAAAATTTAATCATGAGAAAAATCTTAAATATTGAAATATTTATCCAAGGGACCCAAAAAAATGTTCTGCAATGAGCAGCTTGGCATTCAGCAAAGCTTTCAGCGAGGCTCTCCTGCTCAAGCCTGAAGTGTGTCGCCTGGTGATTAGATGACCCTGTCCTTAACCCAAACTCAAAGTCAGTCTCAAGGTCGAAAGCATAGACTGGGGCTTCTCTGTCTCTTTTCAGGGGCTGTGCCTGTGTCTGCCAGATGAGGCAGAGCTCTGTGGAAGGGTGAAGCTGTCCGATGGGCGTATATTGTTAAAGGTGAGTCACTAGGCTGACTTACACAGTGGGGAGCCGAGTCCAGCAGTGGCCATCTCCCCACCGGAGGGGCTGGAAACCCAGCAGTGGCTCAGTCCACTGTTCCAGCAGCAGCAGCGGTGGGGACAGGCGTGTTCACCAGCAAGTGAAGGCCAGCAGCTTTAGACCCTGTGCGATCCGCTGGAAGGTGCCGCTCACCTGAGGCAGGCTCTTCCTCCCTCAGTAATTCTCTGGAAGTGCCTTTGCAGGCCTGCCCAGGGTGTCTCCTAGCTGATTTCAGAGCCCTCAAAGTAACAACCCATATTAACCATCAAACCTCCAGAATCCTTAAAGGCCCAGTCTCTGGCTGGCCACAGCCTCACTTTCAGTGGTGATGACATGTTGAAGTTTATTATTATTATTATTATTTTATTTTTTTAATGAAATTGTGTTTGTTTCTCAGGTTCTCTCTTAACCTGGCTAGCCATTAAAATATTTGAGACTGGACTATTATTATATTTGTTTAGCAAGGTTCAGGGCACAACAACTGAGCAGGAATTACTCTATTCTTAACTCTCTACGCTAGTCTGGCTTCCTCTCAGTGTAAATCCCCGAGATATTTGAAATTTATGGCTTTCTCTGCTCAGCTGAATCTCTCCTGACGTCTCCTGGACCTGTGACGGGGACTGAATCCCTTACTTTCTCCTCTAACTCCTCT
This sequence comes from Psammomys obesus, assembly GCF_907164565.1. Classification (NCBI taxonomy): domain Eukaryota; kingdom Metazoa; phylum Chordata; class Mammalia; order Rodentia; family Muridae; genus Psammomys; species Psammomys obesus. The sequence continues at coordinate 1,869,758 of NW_026596134.1, read as the reverse complement.
TCCCCTGGAGGGCAGGAAGTCCAGCCCTATTCTTACCGCTGCTCAGCAATTGGCTGTAAGCAACTTTATTGGCATATCAGGGGACAATTGGAGGGCAGTGTTTACACAACATTAAGACAGGGGACTCTCTGGACAAGGACTGCAACTAGGTAGGGGGGTAGAGTCTAGAAATCAGCATTTGAATTACACAATAACCTTATGCCTATAGTGACATCTGCATAGCTTGATGTGAGAAGTAAGGGGCTGACAGTCAGGAGACCGGGAACCCTGGTTCTTAATATGCAGGGAGGGATCAGGGATGAACAGGCCTGGGCTGGAGAATCACTGGTTAAGAGCACTCACTAGCTGGCTGGCCAGGCGTGGTGGTGCACACCTTTAATCGCAGCACTAAGGAGGCAGAAAGAAGAGGAGTTCGAGGCCAAGCCTGGTCTACAAAGCCAAGTCCAGGATAGCCAAGGGTACATAGAGAAACCCTGTCCTGAAAAACAAAACAAAACAAAAAAGAGCACTGGCTGGGCTGCTCTTGCAGAGTGCCTGAATTTGATTCTCAGCACCCACATGGAGGCTCACAACTGTAGCTCCAGTTCCAGGAGACCTGACACTCTCTTGGCCTCTGTGAGCATTGTATGCATGAGGGGCACAGAAGTCAATACAGTGCAAAATGTAAATGAATCTTTCCAAAAAGTAAGTGTGTGTATGTTCACACACCCGCAGACCTTTTGGGCCACCAGTTTTCTGAGCTTTGCACCAGTTAATGAACTGTGCTGAGCAACACATTCAGAAAATGCTTTATGCAGCAGCCATTTGCCTGGCTCCTGGTTATGTGTGTTGGCAGTCTGCGCTGGCTCATTTGGGCAACCATGAGTCCGCCTGGCTTAGCTGCTCGGTGGCTCTGACATGGATGGTATTTCAGGAGGCAGTTTAGGCCTTAACTATCCTCTAAGCTGTCACCGAGGGTTGGTGGCCCAGTGTAGAGTTCCCATGTCATTAGAGAGAGGACCCCAGCACACCAGCACTTCCCAAGCTTCTGCCAGAGTCACATAGGCCAACATGTGAATACCAAAATAAACATCTCAAAGAATCACAGGGGATGTTATTTTTGGTAGACTTTTCATTATGGTTTTTATGCCTATGAAAAACCCTGAATATGTATAACTGTGTGTCACATGTGTGCACTGTCCTTGGAGTCCCTAAGGGTGTTGGAGCCTCTGTAACTAGAGTTAAAAGATACTTGTGAGCTGTCATGTGGTGCTGGGACTCTAACGTTGGTCCTGGAAGAGCAGCCAGTGCTTTTGACTGCTGGCCCATCTCTCCAGCACCATTTTGGATAGATCTTAAACTAAGATCAACAGTCATTGTTCTTAACTGTGGAGAGAAAATGAAAGCCGTGTTCTGGACAACACATTCTCATTTTCTTAATCTTATCCTAACTTAGTTTTTGTCGTTGGGGATCCAGAGTATTCACATCAACCCACAGGCACATTCATGTCCCTTGGCTTAACTACCCTCAAGACTTGAGAGAGAATATTGAGAGACCCGTGACATCCTTTCAGGGTAGCCTTGGATCTAAGGCCTGGTGGTACAGCCTTGGTACTTAAACACACAGAACAAAGTCCCTGTCTCAACAGCAGAAGCCCTAAGCTGAGTTAGAGGCCCCAATTTTGGTTCTTCAACCATCTGTGAGGAAATCTTTTCAGTTTGCCACATACTCAAAAAGAAACAGCAAGGCATAAAAAGCCAGTTCCTGGAATTGACCCACCTGAGGGCCCCAGGGAGTACCTGGAGGGCCCCTGCCTCTGCCAGTAACCTCCTGAGGCGGGCCTTTCCGGAGTCCTGCCTTGAGGCTTCTAAGTGACTTCAAATGACTGATCAGCCACAGGGCAGTGAGAGCTTGGATCAGCCCCTGCAACCGAGACAGAGAAGAGGAGGATCCAGCACTTAGAGGCTTAGATCCCTAGGCTCCCACACTGGAAACCAAGCACCCCAGCCTGGAAGGGTCATGAACCTGGGGTTTCTACAGACCAGTGCCACTATGGTCAGATAGCCTGGGCCCGCATGCCCAGCTTCTGCAGACCCTGGACCCTCAAGAGCTGCAGCACCTGGGGATTTTAGTTGCCACTGAGTTTGTTGATTACAGCTCCCAAGTTTCAGGGGTTAAGACACAGGACAAGCTGGGAGTTGTCTGAGAGTGTCATTCAGTTGGGGACTCCACAGGAGCAAACAGAAGCCTGGCCTTAAATTGTCTTTCACCCTCTGTCTTCCTTTTCCCTCTTCCCCTTATTTATTTATTATTTTGCATATGCGTGTGAGGACAGGTGTGTGAGAGCTGTGTGTGTGTGTAAAGGTCAGAGGGAAACTTTCAGGAGTCTGTTCTTGCCTTTCACCTTGTAGGAGTCTCTCCTGTTCCTGCCCTTGCCCAGAATACTCCATGCTGCTTCCAGCCGTTCACCTCCTAACTCTGTAGGAAGCCTAGGATGATGGACAGGCACCACCACATAAGATGGAATGCGTCAGGCTTGCACTTGACTTGTATACACTAAACCATCTCCTCAGCCTCTTTCTTTGCTGGTTGGGTACTTGCTCACAGCCCAGGCTGACAAGATCTTCCTCCTCACTCTCAGGTAGTGCGGTTACACACGTGGGCCACCAGACCTGGCCCTTGGGTTCCTTTTCTATCTACTGTGCTTGACTGAGGCCAAAAAGTGGCCAAAGGCTTCACCCCATCTTCAACTGCTCCATAAATCACCTATTAAAGGAGCCAAGGTCAGGGGCAATGAAAATGCAATACAAGTTCTGCAGACACTTCCAGAGGCACAGGGTCCTGCTGCGGTTCGGGCACGGATTGTGTCCTGCTGTGATGTCGTAGAGATGAGAAAGTGGGTGGAGTGTCGAGAAGGCTCAGCATTTAGGAGCACTGGCTGCCCTTTCAGAGGACCTGAGTTTGATTCCCAGCACTCAGGGTCATCTGTAACTCCACTTCCAGGGAATCTAACACCCTCTTCTGGTCTTCCTGGGCACCAGGTATGCATGTGGTTCACCTATAAACATGTAGGTAAAACACTCATTCACAGGAAATTCTCATTTAAACATTTTTTGAGACAGAGTCTTTTTACATAGCCTGGCTGTCCTGTTAAAGATTTTTTTTATTATTATTATTATTTTGGTTTTTCAAGACAGTCTTTCCCTGTGTAGCCCTGGCTGTCCTGGAACTCACTCTGTAGACCAGGCTGACCTCAACTCAGAGATCCACCTGCCTCTGCCACCTGAGTGCTGAGATTAAAGGTGTGTGCTACCACTGCCCAGTGAGAATTTTTATGAAATATTTTGATCATATTCTATCCCCTCTCCCAGCTCCTCTCATCTCCTCTCTACCTCCCCACCTTGATGTTCTTTCCATCTTTCAACAAAAATAGAAAAAAAAAACCCAAAATATCAATACAGATAAAATAAAAAAAGAAGGAAGATAAGAAAAAGTACAACAAAACAAAACAAAAAGTACACCAAAGACGCGGACTCTGTTTTGTGCTGATCAAATACTTCTGGGCACTGGGCCTGCTCAGGAATGTGCTGTTAGACCCAGCGATATTCCACTGAGGAAAATAGATCTTCCCCCTGCCAGTGGGTGTCAGTAGCTTCTTGGTTAGGGGTGGCACTTTGTGACCAATTGGGCTTGCACCTGTATAGGACTCGTGCTTACTGCCACAGTCCGTGAGTCCAGTCCCTGCTGTATCTGGAAGGCCTTGCTTTCTTGGGGTCATCTACCACATCTGGCTCTTAGAATCTGTTTACTTTCTCTTCTGCAGAGATCTCTGACCCTTGAGGAGAAGGCTTTTGTGTGTGTGCACATACTCGTGCATGACAGGGTTTCTTTGTGTAGCCTTGGCTGTCCTGGACTCACTTTGTAGACCAGGCTGCCCTCGAACTCACAGAGATCTGCCTCCTGAGTGCTGGGGTTACAGGCGTGTGCCACCATGTCCAGCTCGAGGGAAGGGCTTTGATAAAGGCATCCCGCTAAGGCTGAGTGCTCCAAAGTGTGTCACTCTGCACATCACCCAGCTGTGTGTCTCTTGTTAATGATGCTCTTCTGTGAGAAGAAGCTTCTCTGATGAGGGCCGAGCAATGTGCAGACCTGAACCCCAGCACCATATGGAGGCTGTGGGCTCCCGGCTATGTGGGTTGGAGGTGTCACAGAGTACTGGAAATTGGCTAGAGGGAGAGGCTGGGAGGGGCCACCAGGAACAAGTAGGGAGACCCTGGGTCTGCCAAAGTTTTAAAAATTTAGGAGTGTGGAAATGAATCACCCATAGTGTGTGGCCTTTGGGAAGGGATGAGGGCTGGTAAGAACATCAGTCGGTGGCTTTATAAGAAGAAGAGAATAGAAGGGACAGGTGAGCTTCCTGGCTTTAGCCACGCAATGCCTTTTGACACTCTGGGACTCCGAGCAAGGTCAATGTTAGATGTAGCCTTCAGCCTCACACCTCCAGAGCAGGGGTCAGAATAGAACGTCTATAGCCTACGGTGTGCTCTTTGCTATAAAAAAGGGGCCGACCCACTATTCTCAACTCCAGGAACACCAATGCTGGCCACACACACTCAAGCGACTGATGTCATTAGCTTGGAGCCCCGCCTGGGAGAGCTTCCTGAGGGCAGCACTCCACTGTGAAACCTGACAGGTGTGTGTGTGTGGGGGGAGGGCACTTTTTCACCTCAAATCAACTTGTGAGTGCATCCAGGACTTTAAACCATGGATGGTGACAATGGCCTCCTGGCTCCAGGCTTTCTAGACTTGGCTTTCTAGAGATGATAGTGAAGTGAGCCCTAGGTCCACTGTCCTGGGGGACAGAGCAAGTTTTATTATTGAATGAGTGAGTGAGTGAGTGTGTATTTCCAGTATATCCATATGTGGGGAGGGCAGGAATCAACATTGGGTATCTTCCTTGATTGTTTTCCACCTTATTTTTTGAGATAATCCTCCTCTGAGCCCAGCCCTGGCTTATTTGGCTAGACTGGCAGGCCGGTGAGCCCCCAAGGACCCTCCTTGTCTCTCTTTGCGCAGCTCTGGGATCTTAGGCATGCATTGCTGCTCCTGGCTGTGTGGTTGCTGGGCATCCAAACTCGAGACCCCATTGTTTGAAAGCACTTTACTGACTGAGCTCTCTCCCTAGCCCCGATCGTGTGCTTTTTATTATATATGTGTGTGTGTGTGTGTGTGTGTGTGTGTGTGTGTGTGTGTGTGGACTGAATTCAGGGAACTATGTGGATCTTCAGAATTTAACTCAGGCTTTTAAGCTTAATGACCAGCCATATGGCTGGCTCTTTCATTTAATATTGAATGTGACAAACCTCCCTAATTCCTATCCGTGTGTCAACTCAGGGCCAATGACCTTCTTCTTTGCAGTGCTCATGGGAGAGAAGCATCAACAGATGTGAGGTTTGTTTGTTTGTTTGTTTGTTTTGAGACAGAGTTTCTCTATGTAGCCTTGGCTCTTCTGGAACTCACTCTGTAGATCAGGCTGTCCCAAAGTCATAGAGATCTGCCTGCCTCTGCCTCCTGAGCGCTGGGATTAAAGGAATGTGCCACCACTATCTGGCTTAGATGTGAGCTTTTCAAGTCCATAACAGTTCCCACGACAGGTGGGTTTCATTTGCAGCCTGGTGGCCTACAGGCTTCTCCATTAGGACCTACGGTAAGAGCTGCATCTCACCTCCAGATGCACAAATATGCTCATGTGCATCCGAAGCTGAGGCCTCACAAGGCCCCCCCGTCCTTCCTGAAGCGTACTGTGTTCCACTTCATTTCTTCCTTTCTTTCTTTTTAAAAAGGTGCTAGCCACACCCACTGACCTAACTGATGGCCTGTGAACAGAGGGCAACCTGCATCACCGTGTGGATGGTGAGGGGCTGGGGCAGCTAGGATACCCTCCCATAACTGAACTGGAGGTCCGTGGACCAGAAGTTCTTCAGCAGATGCAACAGAGTCAGTCAGCGTAGCAGGGCACAGGGTGAGAAAGCCCTCGGCCACACCCCAGGTCTGTCTAAGTCATTTCAAGGCAGCTGTGATTTTTGTTCACTACAGTGGATCCTGCCCATCTGGAGTTATCACCATCCTTTCCACTTAGGAAAGCAGGCTGGTCCCTCCTGAAGTAACAGGACAGCGTCTCGGTGCCATCAGTGCCCGCCAGCTAGAGATGCCCGGTAGCTGCAGGGTCCTTACCAGCAAGGGCTTCCCCTCAGAGCTCCCAAGGGGCAGGGTGGGGCTCACCGGCATATTTCCGCTGTGCAAGAGGGGAAACCCGAACCAGGGAGATCAAGTGCCTTCCTAAGGTCTCACAGTTACTCATGAGTTGACTTCTGCTTTCTCAGTCCGACTCTAGAATTCTTCTGTTCCATTCTTAATTTGCTTCTGTGCCATTGTGGTAAAACACTGACCGAAACCGCTTGGGAGAGGAAAGGATTTATTTGGCTTCCACATTCCCATCACAGCCCATCATTGAGGGAAGTCAGGGTAGGAGCTCAAGGCAGGAACCTAGAGGCAGAAACTGAAGCAGAACCCTTAGAAGAATGCTGCTTTCTTCCTTGCTTGCTCAGATTATATACATTTACTATAGCTCAGGCTTTCTTGCCCAGGGTCGAGACTGCCCCTAGTGGGCTGCGTTCTTTCATGTATCAGCAGTCAAGGTTTCTCCTTTGCTGGTGGATCCAGGTTGTGTCTAGCTGACAAAACCAGCACATCTTAATTTTTTTTTTTCCAGACAGGGTTTCTCTGTGTAGCCTTGGCTGTCCTGGAACTCACTCCATAGACCAGGCTGGTCTTGAACTCAGAGATCCACCTGTCTCTGCCTTCTGAGTGCTGGGATTAAAGGTGTGTGTGCCACCGACCCACTGGAAGCTGTACGGCCAGCTGTCCTGGACTATGCTAAGCAAAGGCAGGAACAAAAGCTCTTGTCTCAACCAGGTGGAAAGCAAGAGCCGACTCTTCATGAGCTACCATCACACACCCCACATGTGGAAGGCATTCGGTCACTGCCGGAGGTGTGGTGGGTTGGGGTGGCTCTGAGGTGCCAGGCAGCTGGGTCTGCCCCCGTGGGCAAGAGGGGGACCCATGGGATCCAGGCTGTCCCTCGCTGCCCTCACTTTTTCGTGTGAGCAGCTACTGGAGGCAGCTTGGCAAAGGCTGCCCAGCAGGCTGGGCCCTGTGCTCAGGACCCTCAGACCCCTCTCATGGTTTCCTTGCCCTTCGGCTTTGAGGTAGACTCCTTTTAAGCTGGCACAAAAGTCTCTGTGGCACCTGGAGTTGAGACGGAAAACATAACTGCTATACCTAGCATGCACGCAGCCTTGAGTTTAATCTCAGTGCCAAAGACAAAACAGAAAACACTACACGAAATAGGCTGGCAAGGCCTGCCACTAGGTATCCACTGTGGGGTTTGGAAGCCCACTAGGTCAGCTCTTGGGCAAAGGACAACTTCATCACCCGTCCTCTGGCTTTAAGGAAGGGCCCAAGGGTTTCAAGTGCTGAGATGCGTGCTAGATGCTTGTTTCTGTCAAGATGGAGTTACCTCTCTCCTGAAGGCTCTAGATCCTGTCAAGATGGAGATGCCTCTTTCCTGAGGCTCTAGATCTGGCCCACACCCGCGTCTATCTGCAACTTCTCTGTTTCCCAGCTTCCACTTGCCAGAGCTGACTTCTTGTGGCACAGTAAGATAATGTACCATTGTTGTTCCAGTCTGCTATGTGTGTTTATTGGATGAGAGAAAAAGAGTATAAGGTTGATTTTAATGGCCTACAGGCTGGCACTTGAACTGGACAGTAGACACCTGCATCCCACATTGGAGGGAAACCAAAGGCCTGTCTGTAACCTGCAGGCCCCCTGCCCTGAACTCCTGGCTTCGCCTCTCCTCTTCCTTGGAGTTCCCCCCCCCACTCCTGGCTGTAGTCACTCTGGCCTCCCTGAATGCTCACTGACCTCAAGGCCTTTGGTTTTCATGCCATAGTCCATACCACACCTTGTCTGGTTCCTTCAGGTCCACATTCTGCCCACTCTCTGCCTCCTTCCCTGACCCTTGCTCAGGCCTCCTCTCCCTGCCCTCCCTCAGCTTCTTGTCATAGAGCAACTTGTGGTTGGTTTATTTCCGTTTCTACCCACTAGACAGTAAGCTCAAAGGAACCAGCAAATCCTTGGCTTTGAGCTAGCAGGACTGGGCAGGGTCACTGCTGGGCGAGCAGGTATAGGCAGACTACATTAGGAAAGGAGGAGGTGGGAGAAGGCACTTCCATCTGCAGCGACGTGGCATTTCAAACTCCGAAGATGAGGAAGGGCACCATTCCCCTGTGTTTGCAGGGAGAAGGAGTGTTGTGATGCCTAGGGTCAGAATGATTCTTGCAATTTCTAGATGCTTCTTTTCTTTTTTTCCTGGGCTTGCTGTGGATGCTGTAGCTCCTCCCTCCTCACTTCCTTGGCTGCTGCTGTGTGGGAGGAGCCGTGCCTTCTCCAGGACCGTTTTTCAGCAGCCATCGGCTTTTGTTTGCTAAGGGCTTGGGGAAAGCCAAAGGAGCTAGCGTGGGCCTGTGGGGAGGGGAGAGGACCAGCAGGGAGGGAGGGATAAACCTCTGGGATCTTAAGGAAGGCTTCGAGATGGGAGCTGCCAGTCGTCTTCTGGGGCTTGCTGTGGGGGGCTTGCAAATAACACCCCTGCTTCCCATAACATCCATTGACGATTCCTTTTTCTTGGGAGAGTGGTGGGGTGGGATCTATCTTCAGAAAGTGTTAAAGATAGAGGCAGGTGGAGACAGGCCACAGACTCTCCCCTTGTACAATTTCAGGCAAGTGTTTGAGGAGGCACAGATGGTATATATGTGTTCACACGTGCACACATGACTCCGAGGGTGGACCCCTCAAACAAGGACCCTTTTGTTCCTGATTGGCCCACGGAGATGAGAAAAATAATGGAACTTTTTATGTGGCCCATTTCCCAACCTCCCATTTTCTCTTTCCCATCTCCTCCACATCCTGCAGACCCCGGAATGTACTCTCATCTTTAGGCCTGCTCTGTGTCTCCTGTGTCAACTGTCCTGGCCTGCAGCCTGCTCCTTTGGTGGTGTGACTCTTCTGTGCAGTGGTCCACTGAGGGACAGGGATGGGATGCTGTGTCACCTCAGAGCTGGGACCTTTCCACCACACCAGCACCTTTTAGTCTAAAGTGCTGTTTTGGTCATGAATCGAAAGTAAGTTTAGAGGGTCATGATCACCATTAAAAGAATAAACAGGGGCCTCTGAGATGGCTCAGTGTGTCAAGGCACTCAGCCTCACCCCTTTTGACCTGAATTTGATAACCAGGACTTACATGGCGGAAGGAAAGAATGGACTCTCCTAAGTTGTCCTTTGACCTCCAGAAGTATGCTTTGACATATGTGACACACCTCAAATAAAAATAAGTAGTGGAGGCTGAATATAGTGAAGCATGCCTGTAATTTCAGCACTTGGGAGGCAGAGGCAGAAGTTCAAGGTCATCCTCAGCTACATAGTTAGCCTGGGTTAAAGGAGAGAGAGAGAGAGAGAGACCTTTAGAGCATTCCAGAGACCCAAGCTTGCTCTGGAGCAGAGTGGCATTTCCTGTAACTCTAGCTCTTGGGAAGCTGAGACAGAAGGAGTTCAAGTTTGAGGCAAGCGTGGACTACATAGTGGAAGCCTGTATTAAAATTAATAAATAGGTAGGGCCAGCAATCGGCTCAGCAGGTGGCTGTCGAGCTGGGCAACCTGAGCTCCATTCCAGGGACAACACGGTAGAAGGAGAGAACTGACTTTTTCAGGTTGTTGTCTGACCTCCACACTCTTGTCATCGCGGGTGCATGAATGCACTGCCCTCATGCGCACACAAAATAGACACACAAGCAATTCAAATTACTTAAAAATTAACAAATGGAACAGAAATATCAGAGCACATTTTGTTTGGGGTTAAATATTGATGTGTATGTGGCTATATGTCTGCCATGTATTCAACAGGTTTGAAAGCTACTTGCTGGGAACCCTTACCGCAACTATAATTTTGCTGTGTGTTCCTTCTGTGGCAGTATTCAAGGTGTTTCAGTGAACGAACTGACAGCTCACTTCACCCACATGTGCCGCGCAGGGGCAGGCGGCTTCTGCCCGGTGAGCTGTCATCTGAGGCGCTGGGAGGGCCCCGAGACACCTGTTCACAGGCACGAAGCCCCCAACACCACGCAAAGAATACTTGTCCTCCTTAGCCCAACAGATGGGGGCGGCCTTCTGGGTGACTGCGCCTCCGTGAGTCACCTCAAGATCTGCATGCACTCTCAAATGCAGCAAACTGAACATGTCAGACCACATAAATTCCTGAGAGAAATTTCTTTGTCCAGAAACAGTGTCAGCGTGTTGTTCAGCGTTGCCATAGGGAACAGTCAGCTTTGCTTTTGAAATACCCAGAGGAGCGTGCTCTGATTGGCTCCCCGCGTTGCTCATCACTTCTGCCCAGCAACCGGCGCTGCGGCGGCCAGAACACCCGCCCCCAAAGCCCTGGCCCTGTTTGGGGCAAACTTCTTTATGCTGCCCGCCCTGGTTCCCCAAAGCTGGGGGTCTGCAGCTGCTGAGTGGGAGAAGAAGGGCCCGGGGCGGGGAGAGAGACGCCCAGGAGCTGGTCTCAGCCGCCGAGGGCTCCACGCGGGTGACTCAACCTCCTCATTCTGAACGAGGCTTACTAGTGCCTTGGCAGAGAATAAAAGGAGCCACGCAGCCACAGGGAGCCCCACGCACGGGTCTTTGTAGCTCCTGCCTTGTGGCTTCTTTGAAAAGAATCCAAACAGTGCAGCCTAGAGAAGGGAGCCGCTCTGGATCTGGGCAGTTCCCCGTGCACACAGTGTGAGGAGGGAGAGGAGCGGACTGCGCCCTGGCCAGGACTGGGCTGGACAGCCGAGGCCTGAGCACGCGTGCCGGAGGCAGGGCACCTGAGCCTTCCGGGTCACTAAAGACACCCCCGAGCGAAAAGAAGCGACCCCTCTGACTAGGGCTCGGCCCTGAGCCCCGGAGGCCGCGGAGGTGGGACTGTCCCTCCAGCTGCTGCCTTGGCGTGACCCTCCATCAAGCCTCCTGACTCTCAACTGTGGCCTTGTGGCCCAGGCGGGGGCGCCGCTGGCCTGGCTGAGCCCAGCTGGTGAGGTCTGCCCACTGGGCTCTGGTACAGGCACCTACCCCTTGGGCTCATGCACTCAGAGATGTCCTGTCAGAGCATGTAGGCTTCTAGAACATTCCATGAGGTCAGCTGGACAGAAGATGCTGGACTTCCTGCCTCTGTTCACTGCAGGACACGAGGAGAGGGACTGCCAGCCTGGCACACTAGTGTCAGCTTCGGCCTGGGGATCCTACGGGCTTTGAAGGGCGGGCAGTGTGAGTTTTTGGCCTGACCCTCCTAAGGATAGGCCCTCGCTCGCTCCCATCTTGCCAGGGCAGTGGGGACCATCTGGGGGAGCCCTTCGAGTCCTTGGTGACCCACCACGAGAGAGCAGGATGAAGCCTCTGGAGACCTAGAGAAGTGCCCAGGGCAAATTGGCCGCCCCGTCCATGCTGGGCCAGCGTCGCTTTCCTGGGTGGGTGTAGGTGGGGAGCCAGGGAGGAACTCTGCTAAACCTCCGAGAGCTGGGTCAGACGGTGCCAGGCCCGCCGGTGAGCAGGCGAGGGGCACGCGTGGAGGTGGCGAGCCTGCGTGCGAGCGCGAGGACGGCCTGTGCGCGAGCTCTGTCGGTGAAGGCGTCCGTGTGTCCACGAGCAGGGGGCGCGAGGGACGAAGTCTGCCCGCGTGTCGGTGGGTGCCCGCGAGCGAGTGCCGCCGGAGGTGCGAGGACGTGAGAGCCACGGTAGGCGAGGGTGTCGGGGCCGCCCGTCGAGGCGGCACCGCGAGGAACCTCCTCCACCTCGCTCTGCCTGGCTGGCTTTTTGACCCGGAAAGACCGCGAGGCGGGCGGGGCGCGAGGGCGCAGGCGCGCGCGGGCGGAGGGGCCCGGGCCCCGAGGGCCTGGGGCGCGCGCGCCGCCGTTGCTAAGGCCGGCGGCGAGCGCGGGGCCGAGGGTCCCT